>NW_026713359.1:0-27644 GCF_029784015.1 Lycium ferocissimum | reverse complement strand
GGACTTACACGACCAAGTGGTGGTGTTTCACGGTCCTATAAGTTTTCACGGAGCCGTATAAGTATTTCACGATCCACAAATTGACTTTGCACGAACTTAAGATCCTCTTTCACGAACCGCCTTCCTTGGACTTTCACGGTCCGTAAAATATAATATGGCTCGTATAAGTGGTCGTGTATCAAGACCAACTTGAGGCAGAATGTTGGTTTTTGGGGCCAAGTTTCACGAACTGGGCTTCTCAACTTTCACGGACCGTATAATAAAATATGGTCCGTATAACTTGGCCCGTATTTAAGTTCAGCTTGGGGCAGAAACTCCAACTTCCAGCGCCCCTTCCACGGACCCAAACTTGAGTTTCACGAACCGTATAATATTATATGGTCCGTGGAACTCGTCCATATAACACGATCTCGGAAAAACTTCAGTTGGCTCGGGATTTGTGCTAGATTTTCTGAATTTGCTGACTTCTTGGGACCCACTCAACCTTGTATTTATCCTTTTTGGCTAGAAAAAATAAATTTTCAACTTTTGACTTGGATTCCTTGGATCTAACTTTCCTTTTTATCTTCTTCTTCACCAAGAACAAAGATGAACAATGAAGAACACTCAAAAACCCAATGTGGTCCAAATCAACTCGTTTTTGCCCCAATTTTAGATCTAAGCTCCTTATCACGAAGAAAACAAAGCCCAATACAAATCAAAGTTCAATTTCACCGAAATCAACTAAACCCACTTTGAGTTCTTCAAGCTTTGATGAACCTCTAATGGTGGAAACTTCAATTCTTACCCAAATAACTTCAAATTTCGTTTCTAGATGTTTCTCACCACAACAAACTCAAATATAACTTCAAAAACAACAAAATCAAAGCACAAAACGATTTTTCGATTTTTTTTTTTTTTTTGAGATTTTCGGATTTTTAGATTTTGAACCTAGGATTAGAAATCGTGAGAACAATCTCTTAGCCTATGCTCTGATACCAAATGATACGAATCGATTTGGGGAAAACACCAAATCAAAACCTAAACGCGGAATTAAGGATAAACAAGAAATTGGGGATGAGAATTGAAGAAAAGGGATGAGAAATAGAGAGATAGAAACTAGACCCTAATGATAATGAATCTATGGACAAACCTAAGTATATGAAACCTATATCCTTCCAATCGGATTCAATCAATAGAACCTAAGCTATTTGAAATCAAGACAAGGGAGATTCAATTGAAATCCACAAATGAACAACCCTTCATGACATCAATGGAAAAATGGTTCACAAACCAACAATGGAATCCACCATTAACTAAGCTAACCCTAAACAAACTATATTGAAGAAGAAGCTACTAGAAAGGGGACCAAATGCGCAAAGTGGCCAAACGTGCAAATAGGGACATTTCTGCAAATTGGCTACATGTGCAAACTTGGACAAGGTCGGGAGTTGGCTGTTTGTGCAAAAAAGATTATGCTTGCAAGAAGGCCATGCATGCAAGGTTGATTAGAGGGTCATCTATGCAAGGAGGGGCGTGTTTGGCCATTGAAGGCCAATTCTTGAATTGAAGACTACACTAAGAAGACTAGCCAAACAAGGCCCTTACTTCATTAAGGGTAGCATTGTAATTGCCTATTAGTCTTCTTTAATTTGCTTGTATATATAGCTTGTCTTTCATTTCATTACTTAGATTGGATGAATTATGTATTGAATACTCTAAGGAGTGATAGTTTGTTTAGGGTTAGCTTAGTTAATGGTGGATTCCATTGTTGGTTTGTGAACCATTTTTCCATTGATTTCATGAAGGGTTGTTCATTTGTGGATTTCAATTGAATCTCCCTTGTCTTGATTTCAAATAGCTTAGGTTCTATTGATTGAATCCGATTGGAAGGATCTAGGTTTCATATACTTAGGTTTGTCCATAGATTCATTATCATTAGGGTCTAGTTTCTATCTCTCTATTTCTCATCCCTTTTCTTCAATTCTCATCCCCAATTTCTTGTTTATCCTTAATTCCGCATTTAGGTTTTGATTTGGTGTTTTCCCCAAATCGATTCGTATCAGCTTGGGCGAGAGTAGTACTAGGATGGGTGACCCCCCTGGGAAATGTATTAAATTTTCACAAATATAGATATAAGAGGGAAATAGGAAATTTGGGGTAATCTAAAGGAAATTAGAGTATGTGGAATGGATAGCAACTTTATAGAGGTCGCGTGAGTTGCGACGGATTAGATTGGTGAAAAGGAAGAGGAGCAACGCAGCTCTGAAATTAGAGTAAGTTGGAACAAGTGATTGGAAATGTCTTGTAAGAGAAATGACAGAAATATATATATATATATATATATATATATGTAGGTATGTGTAGGACTCCCCTTTTATGACTATGTCGATCGATGGGTGAACCCTAATAGCTAGTGTGGTAATATATGGAAGATATTAAGTGGACAGAATTTATGAGACAAAGTGAAAGGGTGGGATAGATGTTACGAGATAAAAGCGATATTGATTTTGCTACAGGTTGACATTGGAAAATTCTAACACAATGATATTTGGAAAGGAAAGAGAGTAATTGAGTAGAACATAAGGAGATCAGAACGTCAGAAAAGTTGAAAGTAAGAAACGTAATTAAGCAGAGCCTCAAAAAGAGCCGACGGGCAAAGCACGAAATTATTTGCAAAAAGGAACTGGAATGTAATAGTGCAGGGCAAAAGGAAAACCTACGGCATGGAATGGCAAATCATATGAATATCAAATAATTCGATTATCGAGGAAGCAGAACGGAAGATAAGGAACGAATGTAAAGGAAGGGTGTGATTACTAAAGGATAAATGGCTACATTAACTACATCATTCGAGGACCGGCTATCAGATAAGATTTTGTACTATGTGATAGAGAGTTCTCATCGCCTCGTGATTCCATTAAGGTCTCGTACGAGGCTAATCGAGTTATAGATTGTATGGAAAAGACATGGATAAGGTATAAGTACAGCCCCTTAAAGGGGGGGGGGGGGAGAACGTATTATGTTAGACTTAAAACGGCATTACAATATCTTTAGGTGTTAAGAAAGAAAATCTATTGACTGGAGGCCCGAGCTTAAATGTATTTACATACCAAGAGAATAAAGGGAAAGAATGAAAGACGCCTTAAGGAAATGCTTCTCGCCAATATGAATTGTGATATGTTTATGTTATGATTTTGAATCTCCCCTATCAGGTAACTGATGTGTACCTAAGTACGCAGTAATATGTTTTAAAGGATAGTAATAAAGGCAAAAAAATGGCTGCGAGCTAGGTTCCTAAAGAGTAATGTAGAGGATTATCAGACTCAAAGAATATTTCGGGTAATAACGATTATCGTAATAGGAATACCAGTGCTTGGTAGTTTGGAAATCTTTGAAGAAAAGAAAGGGGTTCGCTAGATACTAGAGAATAGTCCATGGACCACTAATCACATGAAACCCGAGGAGATACGCCATGAAATTATGGCGGTATTATTTATACGGAGTCCACGCTGATAATTGTACAGACCATCAGAGTCTCCAGTATATTTTAAGCAAAAAGAAGCTGAATTTGCGATAAGGAAGATGGTTTGAATTATTGAGAGATTATGACGTCGATATTCTGTACCACCCTGGAAAAGCGAATGGTGTGGCAGACGTACTTAGTCGCAAACCTATGGGCAAATTGACCAGTGTGCATCCAGAAAGGAGGAATTGGTTCGTGAAATCCATCAGTTAGTTAGCCTTAGAGTCCGTTGGACGATTCTGGAAACATTGGGGGGGTTTCTGTCCGAGAAATGTTGAATCATCGATTATGGAAAAGGTAAAATAGCGTCAGTTCAAGGATGCCATTCCAATACGGTGCAGAGTTCGTTGGCCAATATCCAAACTGCCAGTAAGTCCCCTCAGTCCGACGGACAGGCCAAGCGCGCTATCCAGGTGCTGGAAAATATGTTACATGTCTATGTTATTGATTTCAAGGATAGTGGAAGTGATCATTGCCGTTAATTGGATTTGCTTATGATAATAATGGGTATCGTTCCAACATCCAGATGGTATCATACGAAGCCTTATATGGAAGAAAATGCAGATCTCCGATTGGTTGGTTCGATGTGGACGAAACTAACTTTAATTGGTCCAGATGTGATTTCGCAAGCAGTTGACAAAGTGAAACTGATTCGAGGGCGACTATTGGCGACCCAGAGTTGACAGAAATCATATGCAGGTAAACGACACCGACCGTTAGAGTTTCAGATTGGCGACTGGCTATTTCTAAAGGTGTCACTTGTGAAGGGTGTGGTGAGGTTCGGTAAAAAGGGTGAGCTCCGTCCGCGGTATATCGAACCGTATCAGACTATTTGAAAGGTAGGCGAGATCGCCTATGAGCTAGACTTACCATCTGATCCGGAGTCAGTATATCCGGTATTCCGTGTATCCGTGTTCCGTAAATGTGTTGGTGACCCTTCTGAAATATTTCCAGTAGATGACATTCAGATGACGGAGGAATTGTCTTATGAGAAGCAACCTATAGCTATTCTGAATTGTCAGGTGAGGAGGTTGCGTACCAGGGACATACCCTCTGTTAAGGTCTTATAGCGAAACGATAATGGAGAAGAAACGACCGGGGAAACAAGGGACGAGATGAAGAAGAAGTATCCTCACTTGTTCCCTATACTTACAGGTAAATTGAATTTCTAAATTTGTTATATTGATCGACAAATGATTGATGTGTGCTACTCATAAAAAGAGACTCCCCCGTTATGCTTGTAAGACTCTATAAGGCTGATTTAACATTCGAGGACGAATGTTTTTTAAAGGGGGGGAGGATGTTATATCCCGTATTTTCGCATATTCGGAAATTTCAAATAATTGTGCTTTGTGAGAAATAAGGCCATATTTTGATTTCATTTAACATATATATGTTGTTATTCGTGAGAGTTAATAACGTGGGAATACGGAGGAAGGCTAAGGGCAAAATTGGAATTTTGAAAATTTGTTTCGTGAATTACAAAATGAGATTTTTAATAAATTGGGCTCAAAAAAAAATATAAAAGAGAAATTGAGGCCCAAAGGAATAGGGGTGGCCGGCCATGGCCAAGCCCAAGTCCATGGGAATTCATCCCATGTGACAATTAAATAAGAGGGATCATTATATATGTATCATGCTAGAACATTCAAGACAAAAAAATGAAACAAAAGGAAGAGTGAGAGCCAAGAGAGGCCTTCGGCCATAGCCAAAAAAAAAAAGAGAGAAGAAAAATTTCCAAGTCTTTCAATCTTGATCCAAAAATCTCTTCCTTCTTGAATTCTTGATAAGTTCAAGACGCTCTTCGACGTGGTATAATTAGTTTGGCAAAAGAACCACGTTTGCGACAAGTTGAAATTTGAAGAAAGAGGTGAGATTTCTATTCTTTTATGTTATGGAAGAAGCAAGTGTGTTATAATGATTAGAGTTGCATAAAAAATTAGGGAATTGTGGTGTGTGGACGCATGGTGTGTGTGTGTAGGGGGTGCTTGGCCGTGAGCCATGTTAATGGAGAGGAGAGGTGAATTCAATTTTATTTAGCTTGTTAGTTGTGTCGTATGACATTTATGGCGTAAATAAGTCTTAGACGATTCGAATTGGCATTGAAATGGCATGTATGTCATTATGGGAAATTATGTGATTTTTCTATGATTTTTATATAAGTATGGAAGTAAGATTCTAAATGTGAATTATGGTTGTTGTTAATGAGTTGAAAGGGAAACAATGCGATTTGGTCGTTTTGTCGCATTTGTAGAAGTTTCGGATGGAATATGGAATTGGTGGAAATACTTGAAATTATGAATATTGTTTGGAATGCTATTGAAATATGTTTGAATAATCTTGGATTAGTTAATGGATATGGAAAATGTTGATATTAGTTTGATAGTGTGAAGTTGGGATGAAAGTTATTGAACTAATAGAAAAGAAGGCTATTTATGTCATAATGTATTTTGTAGTGAATTGTTGATGTTGGTAGTATTGTTGGGCTGTTGTTGTTGATATTTTGGGCCGAGATGATTCTCGGGGACGTAGAATTTATAGGGGAGATGCTGCCGAAATTTCGGTAGACAATACGAATTTAAGTTGAAATCTTAGAAGCTTGAAACTCATATTGGGTAATTGTGACCAAATTGTAGATTTTGGCGAACCTGAGATTCGATTTCGGAGGCGAGTAGGAAGCGGAAGAGGTATGTAAAGCTATCCCTTTCCTTCTTTTGGCATGTCCTAGACATATTAGGTTGAGATTTGAGCCTCGGGGGCAATTCTGTTCATCGAAATCCGAGTCTGATTTTAGGTACTATTCATTCAATGTAATTGAATTAAAATTCTTATGTTTTGTTGGAAAACTATTCGAACATCCATAATTCTCCCAAATGTGATAGAATCGTTTTGAAACTTACATGGACGACTCCATAGAGTCTAATGTTCGTAAATTAGGTCCGCCACCTCGACTTGACCCGAGGTGGGCCCACTAACCCCGAGACTCCTTCGTTTGCCCTCATACACTTATCTTTGTATAATGTCGGGAAAAGACCTTTGCTTATGATTTTGGCTATTATAGAACAACGTTTTGATTGCTCCATGATATTCAGATTTATATTTTAAACTATAAATACGATTTCAAAAGTATTTTTGTGAGATAAGCTCCGCGTTGACCAGTTGTTTTGACTAACTTACCCAGCGGGTTGCCATATGATTATGTCAAGTGTCATAAATGTTTTGATATGTAAATTGCATTAGTTTCCGCACTACTCTGCTCGTGCCTATACTATGACATCGTTCGCCGGTTCCCGGGCCGATTTGTGATCGTGCGCACCATGATAAGTTCGGCAGTATGCTGTGGTACGGTTCCCGAGACCTCGCCATAGGGTCGGGTTCCGTTTATGGAGTTATACTGTGATATGGCTTATGATATGTGTGATGATATGATATGTTGTGTTCGGGGTGTACGGAGATTTGAAACCTTCTGGAGTATGTTGTGTGTGGCACCAGCGTCGGAGTGGTGACCACGTTCCTGAGCCTTATGCATGACTTCTGTTTGCATTATATACATATGTCTTCAGTACAGATTTTGGCATGTTGATCCGGTATTCTCTTTCTATACCTTTCACTTCAGTTATGGTTTGGATTTCTGCACTTTATGCTTTACATACTCAGTACATCTTTCGTACTGACCCCCTTTCTTCGGGGGCTGCGTTTTATGCCCGCAGGTACAGAGGTTCGTGATCTGCCAGTGTAGGCCATACATTCTGCTATTACAGAGTGCTCCTTTTGATCCGGAGCCCATATATTGGTACATATCTTCTGTGATGTATACACTTCTGTATATTTGATTATTTGGGTACGGCGGGGCCCTGTCCCGCCATATGATTTCGTTTTGATTTGTAGAGGCCTGTAGTCATATACGTGGGTAATGGGTCATGTGTGTGTTCGTTGTTTATGATCTGTGTCTTACAGCGATCCCGTTTGCTACTATGGCCAAAACGGCCCATTTGTCTGTATACGTGTATGTGCTTGGCGATGTATATTCCGCCAATCTACCAGATTTGGATGCGGCCTAAATGGCCTGTATGTCTGTATGTGTGCCTATATCCGGCGATGTGCATTCCGCCGCCTCTTTTGGTTTTGATATGATACTTTTGGTACGCGCGACCGCTTAAGATAGTATTTATTTCTACTTCTGCTTAAAATGGTAAATGTAATATCTGAGCTAGCTAAAATATGATGTCTTGATATAAAAGTCTATTTGGGCGTCCAAGTAGGGCGCCAGTCGCGGCCCTCGGGGCTGGGTCGTGACACTATGTGACTAAAGTATAAAGGGGAGCTATTGACAAAAAAAAGGGGAGATTCATGAAGTTCTTCTATAGGGAAAGTTTGGAATAGAGAGTATGAGATAACGAAAATGATAGCGAGCACAAAAGAAGAAGGGGTTGATTGGAAGAAGGAGATGAAAAGAAAAGCGGGCGAGATAACAGTGCAGTAATAGATGATGACATGTGTAGCCGAGAACACGAGTAAAATCAGTGACGGAACTGTGAAACACCAGATTATAGAGAGACGAATATCGAAGTAGAGGGAGTGCTAGGAAATGACCGGTATGAGGAGGACAAATAGGGATGAACAAAATATGATTTGGGAATGAGAAAGGGATTAAGTAGAAGTAGTATTTTCTGAGAGATATGGAGGTATTATAAAATTCCTCTTGCGCAGAAAAGGACGGACCTAGACTGGGGAAATATGGTAAGGGAATACTAAAGGAAGCACCTGATATAGACGTAATTAAATGAGTACGAATATGGAACAAAAAGGGAATACATAGTTGTGAATTTAAAGGTGTAGTACGACGACATGGTGGTAAGATAAGACCATTGTTGAGACGAACTTGGGATGTTTTTGAGTGAATTAGAAGTCTGTGTTGGGTACACCGTAAGGGTAAAGAGGCATAAAGCATAAAGGGGTACTGCGTGCACATGACTTCACCTCGAAAATAAAGGAATTCGTTAGCGACAAAGACGGTAGGCTTAGGGAATAGATGGTGCAATGTAATCTCATCAAAGGAAGTAGATGGTATTGGTTGAGGTAAAGATACTATTTCAAGAGAATTTTGGACACTTATCGTTGGAATATAAATGCCACCTAACTGAGAATTTGGAATGCCTACAAGTATTAGATAATTATTGATTGAAGTACGGGACCCTTTCTAATTCGGCGGGAGATGTGTTATGAGAACGTTTTGAAATCTGTCCAGACTTCAACTTACTCCAGATTATGTGATGAAGGTCATGTGACGAGGTCGACGCGATCGTACTAACGTTAGAGCATCGAATTTCATCAGAGTCCCAAAGTTAAGCGTGCTGGAGTGGGAGAAATTTTAGGATGGGTGACCCCCTAGCAAGTTTTTTGGAAGTCTTACAAATTCAGACGTAAGAAGCAAATGAGAAGCTAGGTTAATATAAGGAAAAATTAGAGTCTGCGGAGTGGGCAGAAACCTTATGAGGTCGTGTAGAACGAGGCCAACTGAACCAGTGAAAAGGGAGGAAGGTGCATTACAGCTTTAGAAACAGGATAAGTCAAATAGTGTTGGAAATATTTTATGAATAAGATGGTAGCGATTATGTATACGTATGTATATGATATCCCATACATGGCTATAGTGAATCCCAAAGAATCGACGTTGAGGCATATTGGAAGGCATTAATCGGACGGTAAGGAAGTTTAAGTGAAAGAAAATAAAAATGGCACAAATGTTATAAGGCAAAGAAGCCGATCTTTTGCTTTCGCTACGGATTGAGCTTGGAAAGTTCTAAGATAATGACATTTGGGAAAGAAAGAAAGTAAGTAGACGGTAGGTAAGGTGGCCAAAATGTCAAAAAAAGCGAAAGAGTAAAGCACAGCGCGATTTGGATAAAAATATGAGGGTAGGCGTGTGAGAAAGATGGAGTGTGATGGTATGGAACCAAAGAGGATTGTGTAGAATTGCAGGATAGACTTTGATAAGTGGAACGAAATAATAATGACCACAACGAAAAATGAGAAGTAAAGGAAAGAAACATTAGGCCGTGCAACGGTGCTAAGAGATTTCTAACTTCCGAAGAATAAATGCCGAAGGCGACGGATATCTAAAAACTATTGGTGTATTAGGACCCCTTAATAGGGGGGGGGGAACATATTGAACTTGAAAGAGGTTATGGCGTTCTTATGCCCCGAAAGGGGAAATTCATTAACTTGGAGCCGAGTTCGAAATAATCGCCAACACAAGGAAATCAAAAACACATATACTTGTGTTATGAGAGAATCAGAAGCGAGTAAGAATTTCCGTAGCTCTATGCTTTTGGGTTGTATTGCATGGTTTGAGAGATAAAGGTTAAAGAAACGATTGTGGTAGAAATTTAAAGTAAAAATTGTGGCAAGAGCCCAAAAATTTAGTTTGAACTCGAATGATAAGTTGCCATAAGTATAGCTGCACGGTGAAGGATAGCGAAGGGTGCAGAACCATTACGTATACACACTTTGGGTCGATGGAAGTAGCTCTGGGAAGGAACTAGGAGGAATAGTTTGAAGGACATAATCATTATACTCACTAGCGACAAAGTCATGTTAGGTGAGCACTCGGAATGTAAAGGTAAATAACGACAAGGATGTAGGGATTAATGACGCCGACCATTGGACCGTAAGGAGTTCAGTTATAGCTACCTCCTAAAGGTCACTCCAGAAGGGATAGGTCATAAGTGAATCCCGATACAGTATGTCACTCCCAGACTGACGGACGGACCGAGCGTACTATTCAGACGCTAGAAGATGTGTTGCGAGCCAGCGTCATTGACTTCAGAGGCAGCTGGGAAGATCCTCTGCCCCTTATGAAGTTTGCCTATAACAATAGCTACTATTCTAGTATCCAGATAGCCGTATGAGGCTTCGTGTGGCAAGAAGTGCAGGTCACCAATTAGTTGGTTCGATGTTGGTGGAACTAAGCGAATTGGCCCGGATAAGATTCAGCAAATTATTAATAAAGTGAAGCTTTTTCAGGAAAGGTTCTTGGCAACCACGTCGACATTTGAAGTCCCAAATTAGCGATTGAGTATTTCTGAAAATGTCACCCATGAAGGGTGTTACGAGATTCAGCAGAAAAGGGGAAGCTAAGCTCGAGGTACAATGGACCTACCGCCTGATTTGGAAGCAGTGCATCCAGTATTCCATAGGTCAACGCTTCGTAAAAGTATAGGCCATCCCTCCAGAGTATTTTCCCTATAGATGATATCCAGGTAACAAAGAAGTTATCCTATGAGGAGCAGCCTATAGCCATGTTGGGTCGGCAGGTGAGAAAGCTGCGTACTAAAAGCATAGCTTTCGTTAAGGTATTGTGGCGGAATAATAACAGGGAATAGATGAAAAATAAGTATCCCTATGTATTTCCTCTACCTTCAGGTCGTCTGAACTCCTTAACGGATTATGTTGATTAATGAACGAACCGTATGTAGCAGCTAAAAGAGACTCCCCCGAAATGTCTATAAGACCCCGTAAGACTAGTTTAACATTCGAGGACGAATGTTCTAAAGGGGGGGGGGAGGATGTTATATCCCATATTTTGTACGTTAGGCTAATCCGAGTCAACCATGATAAGTTAAGGACAAGACTATTCCGGGATACGAGGTTGAGATTTTTGACCTTCGATTTTATTTTAAGGCATAAGTTGCTTACGATTTTATTTTAAGGCATAAGTTGCTTATGATTTTATTAAGGAAAGTTAAGGAAATATTGGTATGAAATATTATGATTTTATTGGTATGAAATATTAAGGAAAATTTGGGGCTAAAAGTGAATTATGGAAAGTTAATTAATTTTCATGAAATAGCCAAATATGGCCATTTGGCCGTGTGGCACTAGTGGGGTTCCCACCCGTGGCTTGGCAAATTTTAATTCAACCAAGACATGTGTGGGCCATGGCACACATGGATGAACCTTATATGATCATATAGATGACAAGCAAGACCATAAGTCATCTTTTATATCTCTAGAAACTTGAAGAAAAATGGAGGAGAAAAAGGAGAGGGGAATTCGGCCAAGGGGCTGGCCGAATTTTGCTCCTCCAAATTGATCACAAAAAAATTTATTTCTTCTAGTTTTTCAACTAATTGGAAGGTCCTAAACAGCATGAAGTGGTTGTTGGAGCAAGCAAATCCTTTGTTCTTGCAATTTTCAATCCTAGCCAAGTGAAGAACTAAGTGGAAAAGGTAAGGTTCAATCTTATTTTTCATGTGTTATGGATGGTTTATGTATGTTGTAGTGTGTAGAAAAGGATGAAATTCATGAAAATATGGATGTTGGTGTGTGGCCGTATAGAGTGCTGTTTTGGTAAGGCATGATGAACAAATTTTATTTAGTATTTTTGGTTGTTGTTGCATGGATTCTATGATGAAAATGATGGTTTAATGACTTAAGTCGAAGTGGTAAACGTTTATGGGCTGTTTTAGAAGCTAATGTGAATTTAATGTAGTTTCTTGAATTTATGAGGTTAATGTTGTTAATGTGTGGAATGTTGGTGTAGTTTATGAATTTGGAAGGAAGAAATGTGTTGTCGTTGCTCCTATGGGAATTGGAAGGTTTCGGGTGGCATTGCACCTTGGTTGGGCCGTTTGAACATTGTGTAGATTGTTTGACGTGTTCTTGAATCTTGTTTGAATGGTTTCGGATTAGTACTTGAATGTGTGTGCATTGGTATTGGTTTGATCGTATGTGGTTAATTTGAATGTAAATGGAATGTTGTCGAATTATGTGGAAAAGAGTTATTGACGTTAGAATGCATTTTGAATTGATTGTTGATGTTGTTAGTATGGTTATTTGTATTGTTGTTGAAGATTTGGCGAGTTGAATTCTGGGGTTGTTGAATTCTGAGGGAAAATGCTGCCCAAATTTCTGTAGATAAAGTGCTGGCCTAGGATTGAATTCCGGAGTGGCTATGGCTAATGTTTGGGATCTAATGATGTTGTTGTAGATTTGGTAAGCCGAGACTAAAATTCGGATTAGCTTAGGAAGTGGACAAGGTATGTGAAGCTTATTCTTTCTTTCTTTTGGCATGTCTTAGTTGTAATTAGGCTATGATACGAGTCTCGGGATAACTCCATTCTTAAGATCTGAGCGCGTATACGATTCTTATTCACTTCTTGATGTTAACGTTCTTAATATGGTCAAATTATGGTTTTTAAGTCTTTTGTACAGTTGGATTTCAAATGTTGCATAGAGAATGTTGTTTTTAAAGGATTCTATAACTACGAACGCCCATAACTTTCATAGACGAGCTCGGATCGCTTCGAAACGTTCGCAAGAGATTCTATAATGAATAAGGTCTCCAACTTTCATAGATGGACTCGGATTGGTTTGATACTCGTCCGTGGGCCTCGAGACTATGGCCCTAATTTCCATAAGCTCTTTCATATGGTTTACCTACGAGTCCCAAGGTTCTATTTGATATATTTTTGAATGACATTCGGAAGAAACTTGATTTGACTATCGCCTTGGTTTTTAATTGATGGTTCACTTTGATTATTCTATCGAGTCTTTGAAAATGTTTTAAACTGCATATAGTTGCTCACGACTCTGCTCGTGCATATGGTTGTTACCTCTTACGCCGAGTCCCGGGCCGGCTATGTATCGTGCGCACTATGTTATATTCCGGTGTGATGCTGTGTTACGGTTCACCGAGCTCCTCGCTAGAGGGCCGGGTTCCGTTCATATTTGGTGTTATGCTGTGTTATGGCGTTATGATGTGTTATGATGTGTGACAGGGATACGGAGATATGAAACCTTCCGGTGTTATGCTGTGTTATGGGGCCAACGACGGGCGGGGGACCATATTTTAAGAGCCCCATGCATGATTTGTGTTTTAATGAGTAAGCATTTTGACATTCTGGATATTGCATTTACTTTCTGTACTTCTGGTTTTGATTATGATCCTGTTTACTATATTTCATGCTTTGCATACTCGACATATTCCGTCACGACCCCTTTCTTCGGGGGCTGCGTTTCATGCCGCGCAGGTACAGATATTTATTTGGATGATCCACCAGCTTAGGATTCCTGATCAGCCGACTTGGAGCGCTCCCTTGTTCCGGAGCCTACACTTGGGTCCAGATTCTGTTATTGTACATATGTATATGTTTATTCAGGGGTACGGCGGGGCCCTGTCCCGTCAAATGATTTTGTTATGATTCTTAGAGGTCTGTAGACATATGTGTGGGTTATGGGTAAACACTGTTCGGGTGAGTCTGTGTGATTTGTGATTTGGACGTCCCCCCTATATTATGTTAGCCTTATCGGCTTTTGTGTGATATCGTCTATTGACAGACGTGATTGTGCTCTGTATATACATTTGTGACAGCTTTGGGGCGACGTTTCACTCTTCTGTACGTATATGTTATTTGTACACTATATAAGTTATTCGTATGCTATTTCTGATTAATGGGTGTGTACGGGTGCCCAGCTCGAGCACTAGTCGCGGCCTACGGGGTTGGGTCGTGACATCCCCAATCCAGATTGTTTGAAAATAGCAAGAGGCATCAAGTTGATACTTGCCCCATTATCACACAAAGCACGAGCGAATGCATGAAGCCCAATATTGCACGGAATAGTGAATGCCCCTGGGTCTCCCTTCTTCTGAACTGTGGTGGAAGCAATAATTGAACTCACACGATGAGTTAAATTCACTGTCTCATGTTGAACAGACCTTTTCTTTGTAAACAGGTCTTTCACAAACTTAGCAAATCCGGGTATCTCTTTGACAGCATCTAAGAATGGAAAATTTACGGTTAACTGCTTCAACTGATCATAGAACTTCTGACACTTAGCATCATCATTTTTCTTTGCCAACCTTTGAGGAAAGAGAGACTTTACTTTGTACATCTGAGTCAAAGGGCGAAGTGCCCCTTTTATCTAGTGTTTCCCTGTATCAGCAGCAACTTCTGGAATATCAGCAACTTTTTCTTCACCACGGAGTTCCTCATCAATAATAGGCACTTCAGAACGCACCTCTTCTTCCTCAATAATAGGTTCTAGATCAACCACTTTCTTGTCAGCGCCTTGAAGTATTTTACCACTCCTTGTGCTAATAGCAAAAGTACGTTCCACTCCTCCACCATTCTTTGGGTTTGAAATAGTATCACTAGGAAGCCCTCCTTTTCTAGCAGGGTGCTATTCTCTGGAAAGATCACGCATCTGCTGTTCAAGATTCTGAATAGCTGCTGAATGAGAGACCACCGTCTCTGATAGCCCAGATAATGTCTTTTCAGTGTTTGTCTGACTCGCCAACACTTTTTCAAGCATTGACTCCAACCTCAAACTACCTTGATCATTAGAATGCCCTTTTGGTGGAATATAAGGGTTGGATCTTCTATTCCCAAAATTTTCATTAT
Source organism: Lycium ferocissimum (assembly GCF_029784015.1). NCBI lineage: Eukaryota > Viridiplantae > Streptophyta > Magnoliopsida > Solanales > Solanaceae > Lycium > Lycium ferocissimum. The sequence goes on along the minus strand of NW_026713359.1, from coordinate 12,734 downwards.
TGTTGTTGTATCTTCCTTGGTTCGGTCCACCATAGTTGTTATTGTAGTTCCCTTGGTTGTTGTTATAGTTCCCTTGATTGTATGACCCCTTCCCTTGTTGGGGCCGCCAGTATCTCTGAATTGGCCCGGGAATATCCCCCTTCGCTATGTAATCTACATACTGAACATTCTCAATTTGAGGAGAGGGGCCCTCTTGATACGGACCCTCATGGACTTAGTATCTTCCAGGCGGTATGCCTGAGATATCTTCACAAACATTTACTTTCTTCGCTTCTTTCTCATCAAGCCTCTTTATCAGTAAAGAGAGACTAGTGGCCAATTGTGCCAACGTCTACTGCATTTCCTGGCTGTCTTTCATAATATTTTGAATCAACGGTGTTCCAAGTGATAGCCCATCAGAATTACTTGAATGCCATGCTTAGCTATGTGTAGTCAATCGATCAAGTATATTAGTAATAGTAGCATAGGACTTATTCATGAAACACCCGTTGGCAGCATTATTGGCGATCGCTTGGGTCATAGGATCCAACCCTCTATAGAACTTCTTCTTTAAAATCTGATCTGGAAAACCATGGTTTGGACTCCTATCCAAATATTCTTTGTACCTCTCCCAAGCTTCAAAAAGTTGTTCCCCATTACGTTAGTTGAACTCATAGATCTGATCACGAATTTCAGCTTTTTTACTCGGAGGATACCACTTCGTGAGGAACACTTTGACCATCTCTTCCCATGTAGAAATAGAGTTTCGGGGCAGCTTTGTGAACCATTTTCTGGCTTCTCTGGCTAACGAATATTTGAAGAGTTTCACCGAACAGCCTTCTGAGTCACACCTCGGGGATATCTTTGAGAAACACATCCGAAAAGTTCGTTATGTGTTGGTGAGGGTCATCATCGACTGCATTTCGAAAGTATCCCTCTTGTTTGAGCATATGATAAAGGGAATTGTCAAACTTGATAGTAGTAGCAGTCACCCTCGGTTGAATGATTGCAGATGCAAAGTCTTCGTACGCTTCGGTTCATCGAAAAAAACATTCTCGATCGGAAGTTCGTTGTTGGCCATAATCACCTGGTTTACAAGGTAGCAAACAAGGTGCGTTGGAATATGACAAAGACTTTAAGAAGAGTAAACACTATTTGGTAATTTCAAAATCGTATTCCCCGGCAATGGCGCCAAAATTTGATACGCTCAAATTACACCGATTAATGGTATAATGCGGACGTTGTCAAATATAGTAACCCAACAAGGTTGGGGTCGAATCCCGCAGAGAATATGGTGTGAAAAGTTTACTAAACAAGTATTATACTAATCTTGCGGTCCTGGAGGGTTTTATAGTTGATTTGATTTATCGACTAATTTAAAGTGACTGGAAATTTTAAGTTGTAAATATATGGGTAAAAAGAACTAAGGTTGCGTCCCCGTCAGATAAAGTGTATGATCATTGTTATATCCCGTATTTTGAATAACGTGACAATCTGAGTTAACTACGATAAGTTAGGGACAAGACTATTCCGGGATACGAAGTAGACACTTTTGTTTGTTTTAAAAGTATAAGTGTGTATGACTTTATTGGCATGGAAATATTAAGGAAACATTTGGGGTCCAATTCTATTTTTGGAAAGTATTTATTCATGAAAAAGGAGCAAAAAAAAAAAATAAGGGACCATGTGGCCGGCCACCTTGGTGTGGGCCATGGCCACATGGATGGCCAATATATGAAATTAAAAAGATGACTTAGTCATCTTATTTCTCACTTCCAACACTTAGAGAAAAATCAAGAACCTTGGAGAAGAAAGAAGCAAGGCATTCGGCCATAGCTTGCAAAATCAAGACCAAGATTAAACCATCAAAAAAATTATTTCTTCAAGCAAACCTACTAATTGGAGGGTGCTTATTAACGTGGGAGTGTTGTTGGGATCAATAGACTACTCGTTTTCACCCTTTGCCAACCTTAGGCAAGTTGTGAAGTTGTGAAGAAAGGTGAGTTTTAATCTTGTTTTTATGTGTTATGAATGGTTTATGTGTGTTGTAGTATGCCAAAATGGATGAAATTCATGAAAAACTTGCACGTGAAGTTGAGGCCGTGTGCATGGGTATATGGCCGTGTACATGTGACATTGTGTTTAACATTATGAATTAATCCTAGCTAGCATGTTTGGTTGTTGTAGTGTAAAGAAATGGATGAGAACCACCTATATGTGTGTGTATGGTGTTGGCCGAAAATAGGCCATGATGTATGACAAAGAATGGATCAAGCCTATTTAGTATGTTGATTGTTGTCGTAGTGAATTCTATGTTGATAATAAGGATTTAATGATCTAAGTTGAAGTTGTAGTTAATGTGGGACGTTTGGCACCTTAATGTGAATTTTATGTAATTCTTGTATTTATGGAAATGACATTGTTAAGGTGTGGATTATTGGTGAAATTCATGAATTTGGGGAGAAAGGAATATGGGTGTGTTGCCCTCGGGTTTGGGCTGATTTTCGGGTGAGATGGAACTTTGGTTGGGTTGTTTGAAATATTGTGTGAATTGTCTAAAGTGTTCTTGAATATTGTCTGAATGGTTTTGGATTAGTAATCGAATGTATAAACGTTGATATTGGTTTGAATGTAAGTAGTTGAAGTGAGTATATTGGAATATTGTGAATGTTGTTGAATTATGTAAAAAAAGCTATTAATGTTAGAATGCGTTTTGAATTGATTATTGATGTTGTTAGTTTAGTTGTTGGTATTGTTGTTGTTGAATTGGCCGAGTTAAATTCTCGGGGTTGTTGTATTTATAGGGGAAAAGCTGCCCAAATTTCTGTAGAATTTGGTGTTCGTTTGGAATTGAATGCCTAGATGCTTATAGCTAATGTTTGATTTATGTATTGGCGTTATGTAGATCTTGGGGTGCCCGAGACGTGAGGTTTGGATTAGCTTGAGAGCAGACGAGGTATGTAAAGCCTAACCTTTCGTTCTTTTGGCATGTCCTAGTGTTAAGTAGGCTATGACACGAGCCTCGGGGTAACTCCACTCTTGAGATCCGAGCTTATATACGTATCTTATTTGCTTCTAAAGATTTACTCTCTTAATGTAGCCTAACTAAGTCACTTATGTTTTCATTTGTTTGGATTTCAAAAGTTATGTAAAGAATTTTATTCCTAAAAGACTCCGTAACTACGAACGTCCATAACTTCCGTAGACGAGCTCGGATCGCCCTGAAACGTTCATAGGAGATTCCATAAGGCATAACATCCCCCAACTTTCATAGGCGGGCTCGGATGGGGTTGGTACCCGTCCGTGGGCCCCGCGACTTGTCTATGTTCGTTTCTAGCGACTTTTGGTAAGGACTTAGTATGACTAACACTTAACTCCCGAGTATGGATTACTTATTATCTATTGAGTCTGTGATAATTATTTTATGCATAATGTTACTCACGACTCTGCTCGTGCATATGATTGTTACATCCTTCGCCGAGTCCCGGGCCGGTACGTTCGTGCGCACTATGATATATTCCGGAGTATGATGTGTCCGGTTCGCCGAGCCTCGCTAGAGGGCCGGTTCCGAGTATATTTGGCGTTATGATGTGCTATGTGATATGTCGGGTTCGGAGATATGAAACCTTCTGGAGTATGATGTGTTATGGCGCCAATGTCGGAGGGCGACCATATTCTAAGAGCCTATGCATGATTTGTTTTTTTTAAAGTAAATATTTTGACATTTTGCATATTGTATCTATTTTTTCGCATCTTTGGTTTCGATTATGATTCTGTTACTGTATTTCTTGCTTTGCATACTCAGTACATATTCCGTCGCCCCCTTTCTTCGGGGGCTGCGTTTCATGCCCGCAGGTACAGACGCCCAGATTGGTGATCCACCAGCCTAGGACACCTATTCTGCTATTTGGGAGTGCTCCTTCGTCCGGAGCCTATATTTTGGTATATACTTTTCCGTTGCATATGTACATATTTATTCAGGGGTACGGCGGGGCCCTGTCCCGTCATATGCTTCTGTTGTCCTGTTTAGAGGTCTGTAGACATGTATGTGGGTGATGGTTATTTCTGTACAGATATGTTCGTATGCTTTATGTTTGGGCGGTCCTATTCGCTGTGGCAGCCTTGTCGGCTGCATATGCGTTTATTGACATGTTATGTACATTATGACAGCCTCGCCGGCTTTTTGTGACATATGCTTGCTCTTATGCGATAATCTGAGACTATGTGCGACCATTTGTATTTATGCGAGTTTAGTATGCTGAATCTGAGTATCAGGTGCGTATGAGTGTCCAATTCGGACACTAGTCATGGCCTACGGGGTTGGGTCGTGACAATCATGGGAATCGATCTTGATATACTTCTAATGGACTGTTTGTGTGGATGCACTTAACCTCTATGTGAATCTGAACTATTTCCCAATAAGAGAAGATTATTTCTTTCTATGCTTTTTCTAAAGATCAGAAAGTATGCATGATGAACGGTTAATTAGGCCAAGCAAATTCCTCTTATTCTTAAGTGAATTTATTAAACAAGGTTTAAAGCCCTGAGTTCTTGTTATTTATTCTTACCTAACCCTAGCTATTTTCCCAAACAAACTAGAGTTTATGGCGTTAGCTAATGTTTGCAACCACTAACTATATGATGAAAACGAAGAACAAATAAACCCTAACAATCCATTATGCGTATATCTTTCACGATCCCCAATCACAACACACCCATCCTTGGGTTCACAACCTTAGTAAAGGTGTTTAGCTACTCATGGCAACAAGAAAACAATAAAAGATTGAAGATTGCATAATTAAATTATTGTATTGAACTTACGAATAAAACTTGAAAGCAATGAATGTAATTGTCTGGAAATCTTCAAAAGCAATAACAACTTAAAAGTAATTACTACAAGTCTAAAACTCTAGATGTCTAAAAAATAAAACCTAAACAGGTATTTATACAAGTCAAAACTCAGAATAATCAATCCCAGTCCTGTTCCAGCTCGGCTTGCACTTCGACGGGTCGTCTTTGCACTTCGACGGTCGTCGACATGCTCGACGATCTGAGTATACTTTTATCACTCTGCAGGAACTCCACCGCCGAAGCACTTCAATGGACCGTCGATCATGTCGACGGTGCAAGTTGACGATCTGATGGTGATATGATGAATTGTCACTTTGCAGGAACTTATCGACGAGGCAACTCGACGGGCCGTCGAGCATGTTGACGGTCCGTCCTTATGCTTATTAGAATAGATTGTTTCTTGTCCTCATTTTTTTTGCATTCCGAGCATTCTAACTTCAAAATACCTGCACAACACACAAAACACATCAAACTAAAACAAACTTGCTCGAAAACAAGTAAAACTTAGAGTTAAAAAGCATTAGATGTGCCAAAATTCCCGGCACATCAGTACTGAGCTAATGTTGACTTAATGATGCCTTGAGGAAGAGTTATAATACCCCTTAGATTGTTAATAAAGTGTTAAACAAGTGCTAAGAAGGTTCCATAAGGATTGGAGATCAAACGAAACGACGAGGACAAGTTTAGAGAGAAAGTGGATTATACGACCATTTATACAGTCCGTATAATGGTCCGTATAACCATTACAGTGAAGGTCCATCACTGATGGAGTTATACGATCACTTATACAGACCGTATAAAGTTATACGGACCGTATAAGGTACCGTATAATGGTTACAGAAATGAAGTTTTGTTGGGACAATTTCACGGTCGCTTATACGGACCGTATACGTTTATACGGACCGTATAAGTGTCTGTATAATTCATGACGGGTCAGATTTTTCCAATTATAAATATAAGACCCCAAGTTATTATTTTCATTTTTCTCACTTCTCCACTTCTCTCTAAAACTCTAGAATATTCCACACACTTCTTTTACAAGAATTCAAGGGAAATCAAAGATCAATATCATCAATTCAAGGGAATCAAGTGCAAGAGAGCTTTCTAGGGTTGCTAGAAGTCAAGAATCTCTTGGAAGTAGAAGCTAGGGCTTTTCTCCAATTGAGGCATTATCATCCAAGACCCATTTCTACAAAATCAAAGGTGAGTTTGATGATCATTACAAGTTATTTAGAATATTGAGGGGTTAAAAGACTTTGATTATGGAAGGAAGTAGAAGATGGGTTACAAATATGAGAATAGTAGTACTTTTGAGTAGTAGCTTCACATGAATCATGATTCCTGCCATGTTATGAGTATAATTATGTTATAAATTATATCAATACTATGGGAGAAACATTATATGAGGATGAGTGTGCTGTTATATTATAGTTATAGTTACGAATGACTTTGAGAAGTAATTTTAGGAATTGTATAATGTCGAACTTGTCAAGTCATGGATTATGATATTATGAATGTTGTTATTGATGATTGGGAGTTGTTATATGATATGGAGAAAGATTGTAGATACAAAGGAAATGCTTCCCAATTTGTGTTAGCTTTAGCCTAAGCTTAAGCATGGTTCGGTTATCTAATTTTAGTACGAACTCTGTTGAAGGTAGAGACGTGAATATTAGAGGGAAGTGTTCAAGTGATAAGTAAGTAAGGCTAATCCCTTCTTTTCTAAGGCATGATTCCTATGGCATGACTTCCCTTACCTTTCCATGACCTTCTTACATTCCGAAAACTGTGAGCCAATGTTTATAAAGAGCTTCTCATGAGATAAATATAAGAGATATGTTACGAATATGATGATGATAATGATGAGTCCAGGTCTAAAGATTCTAAAGCTCATGATATGATATTACTACGAAGCTAATGATCCCCATATGATCTCTTGATACTGTTTGTTGGTGCTAGACTCACCTTATAATATTAGTTCCTTTAAGGTGAGACATGATGCTTATGATTACTCCATAATGGAAGCGGGGGTCGTCGACCTTACGTCACCCGAAAGAGTTATAGTTGTCTTGAGTCCTTATGTATGCTTTATGATAAGTATATGATGACGAGATTACACCGCGCCTAGATGGCCGAACATGTCACCGCGAAGGCGGGCTGCATATGGATACACCGTGCCTGGATGGCCGGACATGACACCGCTAAGGCAGGCTGCTTATGATTACACCATGCCTAGAGGGCCGGACATGACACCACTAGTGAGTGGCGTGCGATGGTTACTCGGACGCGGGTTAACAATGATAGTATATGTGATATGTGTAACATGTGTTTTCTTTTAAAGGTTGAGCAGGTTATATCCTCGCCTCATGTTTCATGATTCCTTTATAAAGCTAGTATTATTCATGCCTTACATACTCAGTACTTTATTCGTACTGACGTCCTTTCTTTTAGACGTTGTGTTCATGCCCACAGGTAGATAGAGAGGTGGCCCAGATTCCTAGGAGCTACTCAGCAGACTTACAAGAGCACTCCATTACTTCGGAGGTGCCATTTTGATATATTATTTTGTGTATATATTTGGGCACGATGGGTCCTGTCCCGTCTTTATGTCTAGTACTTTAGTAGAGGCTTGTAGATACGTACGTGTGGGCAGCAGATGTCCCATGATGACTACATTGTACTCTTGTATATCATTTTTGCAGCCTGAGAGCTTATGTATGTAGATATGTGTTGCTTTGGATATCATATATGTTGAGGTTGAGTATGATGATCAGTCTAATGAGTGGTGCTCGATAGCCAGCTCCGAGTACCCCTCATGGCCCCTAGTCGGGTCATGACAAAAGTGGTATCAAAGCAGTTCCGTCCTAAGGTGTGTCTACGAGCCGTGTCCAGCAGAGTCTCGTTCATGGGTGTGAGGCGCGCCACACTTATAAACAAGAAGCTGCAGGGCATTTAGGAAAAAAATGACCATTCTTCTTCTTACTAGATCGTGCGATAGAGCCATGTCATAAGATTTTATTGTCACGACCCAACCCCGTAGGCCGTGACTAGTGCCCGAGCTGGGCACCCAAACACATTTATTAACCGATTCGCATACGGATAACTTATACATATACAAATATCGAATATCGTCTCAAACCGTCGCAAGCACAAATATATATATCACGTAAAGCCGGCAAGGCTGCCACGGCGAATGGGACCGCCCAAAACATAAAACATGCGAACACATCTGAACAATGATATACACAACCCACACATGTGTCTACAGACCTCTAAACAGAACATCAGAATCATATGATGGGACAGGGCCCCGCCGTACCGAATAAATATATACATATGCAACGGAAGAGTATATACCAAAATATAGGCTCCCGGAACAAAGGGAGCACCTGCATGCCAGAATAGGTGTCCTAGGTCAAGTGATCACCGAAATGGGCGTCGTACTGCGGGCATGAAACGCAGCCCCCCCGAAGAAAGGGGTTCGGTACGAATATACCGAGTATGCAAAGAAAGAGATACAAGAAATGTATTGAGTCATAATTGTAACAGAAGTACAGAAAATAAGTACAATATCCAAAATACCAAAATGATTACTTTTAAAACGCAAATCATGCACGGGGCTCAGGAAATATGGTCGCCCACCCGTCATTGGCGCCATAACACATCATACTCCAGAAAATTTCATATCTCCGAAACCCGACATATCACATAACACATCATAACTCTATAACACATCATAACACCAAATATACACGTGTACCCGCCCTCTAGCGAGGGGCTCGGCGAACCGGACACATCATACTCCGGAATATAACATAGTGCGCACGATAACATAACCGGCCCGGGACTCGGCGAAAGATGTAACAACCATATGCACGAGCAGAGTCGTGAGTAACTATATGCAATTTAAAACATTTCAAACTCATTAGAATAATCAAAACGAACCTTCGTTTGAAAATCAAGACAATAATCAAATCACATTTCCTTCAAACGTCACTCGGGAACGCATCAAATAGGGCTATATAAGGAGGGTATCGGGGGTTATAAGCATGCATCAACCCAATCCGAGACCGCTCGTGAAAGTTACGAACATAATTCATTATGGGACCTTCTATGAACGTATCAGCGATCGAGTCCGTACGTGAAAGTTACGGCGTTCGTAGTTACGGGAATCCTTTTAAAAAAATATATATAAAATTCTTTATGCAACATTTATTATCCAACCATACGAAAGACAAAAAGACCATAGTTCGACTGAATTAGGAATAGTAACATCAAGAAGCAAATGAGAATTGTAGACATGCCAAAAGAAAGAAAGAAAGGGTGAGCTTTACATACCTGTTCAACCTCCTATTAGCTACGCGTATTCGTCCGAACTCATAAATCTACATTTAAAGGGATTCATGCTACGTAGTCTCTTTATTTCACACTTGTTCCAAATTTCAAACCAAACCATTCTATATTCGTCGAAAATCGCGCATCTCCCCGTTTATATGCCTAGCCCGAATTTTCAATTCAGTAACCAACAACATCAACAATAATACCAATAGTATTAACATCATTTACAATACCGATGTATGCCATAAAATAGCCCGCACACTGTTTTCTAAATTTCTCAACCAACCAAATTTGCGATATAACTATTTAATAATTTTATTTCCATAAAAGAGTTGGAATTCATATGAACAACATCAATAACAACAGCCTTCATATTTTACAAGTTAAATACATTTATTTTCATCCAAAATTCTCTTCAAATCTCCTTCCATAATTCACAACACCAACAAACGAATTTATCAGGCTATTCCCTCCGTGCTAATCCGTTAAAATTCCAAATAAACTCGTTAACAATGAAAAGGAACCGTATTCATACCTTAAGAATGCAGCCCCCACGTTATCACTCTTCTCCTTGGTTGATTTTTAGCTCAAATTGAAGACAACGCAGCGTACAACACTTTTCTCTTCATGGGCTTCGGAATTCGGGGCTCGATTTTGGTCAAAATTGGTTTTTCTTCTCTCCAAGGCTCTCTCTCTCTTCCAGAATTTTCTGGGTGTTCTTGGTCTGAAAAATGAGAGGAAAGGGCTGAAATTTCACTTAAATAGGCATGGGTCATGGGTCTAACCCGATTGGGCTTTGGGCCTAGCCTAATCGACCTTTCCGCCTTAAAACGTCCATATCTCCTTATCCCGATGTCACATATGGGCCCATGACCTATGGTTGGAAAGATAATTCAATTATATACAACTTCTATCTTTGGTGTTTTTCTAAATTCCAAACTTATAATATTGTTTCTGCCCCTCGAAGTCAGGTCACCCGAAAACGTTACTTAAAAATATTTGTTTGGAGGACTTCCACTTTGATTTGGCTCAAGGGTCCTTCTTGAGTTATATTTAACTTCACATATGTGATTCATATAAATTGTCGCATGTCCCAAAAAAAAATCTCAATGTGTGGGCCCCACTCGGCTTGCGAATAATCCGACGTACCAAAATACGAAATATAATCATCAACGTGAGTTTAAATTATGAAGCAACAACATGATTGTCAATTTTTAAGACGTTAATAAGGACCTTCCAATTGGTTGGAATACTAGAAGAAAATATTTTTTTTTTTGATTAATTTTTCTTGGGGTCTTGCTCGGCTAGGCTTGGCCGAATATGGCTTCTCTCTTTTTTTTTTTTTTTTTCATGTTTCTAAGGGGTGAAGATGATAAATATGACTTGCTTGTCTTCAGCTATCTACATATATGATCCATACAAGTGGACCATGCCCCACACATGACTTGGATCAATTAAATTTGGCCAAGCCACAAGGGAGTCCACTCAGCCACACGGCCACTTGGCTTTCATTTCATGAAATACTAACTTCCCAAAATTAACTTTTGACCCCAAATTTTTCTTAATATTCCATACCAATAAAATCATAAGCAACTTATGCCTTAAAACAAAATCGAAGGTCAAAAGTCTCTACCTCGTATCCCGGAATAGTCTTGTCCTTAACTTATCATGGTTAGCTCGGATTATCCCAATGTACAAAATACGGGATATAACATTTATCCTCCTTAATTGTGCGTTATGTTTCAGAAATGCCGGTAAAGAGAAAAGCTACTGCCGCCCATAAGGGCAAGGCTACTACAGCCCAGCGAGTGGAAAGGGAGGCACCAATGGATACGAAAGAAGGTGAATCTCATAATGAGGCTCCATCCAATACCTCCCACTCTCCGCCTGTTCTAGAAGAACAAAAGGGGGCTTCAGCTCCTGCTCCTATGCCTCCAGTTCCTCCACCGGGTTCTTTGGGTCAACAAATGACCGAAGCTATTAAGCTATTGACACAGCTAGTTGCCGCTCAGGCACAACGGCATAGTACGGGTCCAGGTGATAGGGCGACTAGTGCTAGAGCCCGTGATTTCATGAGTTTAAATCCTCCAGAATTTTTTGGGTCAAAGCCGGATGAAGACCCGCAAGGTTTTATTGATGAGATGCTGAGAACGTTGAGAATCATTCATGCCTTTGATACTGAATCTATGGAGTTGGCATCTTATAGGCTCTGGGATGTGGGGGTTCTTTGGTATAATAACTAGATATTTTCAAGAAAGAGGAATGCACCTCCTCTGGTTTGGCAAGAATTTATGGATGCTTTCCTTCGTCACTATTTTCCACCCGAGGTTCGAAAGGCCCGAGCTGACAGGTTTCTGAATCTTAAACATGGGAATATGAGTGCTCGGGAGTATAGCCTTCACTTTAATTCATTGGCCCGATATGCTCCCACTATGGTAGCCGATATGGGAGATAGAGTGCACAGATTTGTGAGTGGCTTAGGGCCACATTTGTTCAAAGATTGGTTGATAGCTTCATTGTAAGAGGGGATGGATATTTTCCGTATTCAGGAACATGCCCAGAACTTAGAAGAGCAGCAACATCCGCAAAGGGGTGAGCGCGATATTGATAGAGGGCAGAGTAAGAGGGCCAGATCTGTTGGTGCCGGCAGCGACTATAGAGGGGGATCGAGGCAGTCATATTCTAGATATTCAGGCCAGTCGGCGACTAGTGCACCTCCCCGGTTTGCAGGCAAGAGATTTGACCACCCCATTTGTTACACCTCGCATTTTTGTACATTTGAATATTCCGAGCCAATGGTGAAAAGCTAAGGACAAGACTATGTTCTAAAATTATTTTAATGCATTAGTAGGTTATGAGCATTATTTATGGACGTTGGTAGTAATGGAAATAATGAGAAGGGTTAAGGGTAAAAAGGAAAATTCGGAAGGTTCATGGAAATATTATGGAAGGCTAAGGGTAAAGTGGTAACTTCACAAGTATTCAAGAAAATGGAAGAATTCTGCAGAAATGGGGAAAGGAACATGTGACCATTTCATAAGTGAAGGGGGCAAAGTGTAAATATGGGGTGGGACTAAAGTGTAAAAGGAAAGACCTCGGGTCTTCTTTGACCAAGTGAGAAAAGTCAAGAAAAGAAAAGAAAAATCTAGGAGATGAAAGAAAATTCTAGAGAGGGAACAAGAAGGACAAGTGAATATACTTGAGGGACCTAAACATAATTATGGAAAAGTAGTGGAAGACATATGTATACATATATGTGGTCATATTTTAAGAAAGAGAAAGAAAGAACAAGAAAGATGAAAAAAAAAAAGAAGAGAGAAAGAGACCAAGTTTCGGCATGGCTAGAAAAATCTAGCCATGGAAATTTGATGAGGAAAATTATTCTCTCCTAATATTCTAGCTCATTTGGAGGTCCTGCAACATGGAAGAGTTGTTGGAGCAAGAAAATCCTTCACTTGGACAAATCAGTAACCTTGACTAAGAGGAAACTTGAAAGGGAAAGGTAAGAATTTAACCTTCTTCTATGTGTTGTAGGTGATTATGAGCGTTGTAGAATGAAGAAATTC
>NW_026713358.1:0-27776 GCF_029784015.1 Lycium ferocissimum | reverse complement strand
CCAAATAGATTCGTATAGCCAAAATATCACCTTTATACTAGATTCATACATTCATACCTAATTCGAATTTGCGGCATGTTACATTTTGATTCAAGAATTTCTATGAAATAATCATGGGTTATTGATTGCTAAGCATGGAAACATGATAATCTATCATAAACATCAACAATTTCATCATTAAACTCCATAAATTCTGTTTTTAATACTTTTTCTCCCAAAACCCATGAAAACCCTCTTTGATTCTAGTTATTACTAGGTTAGAATCATGTTTAGGAGACTATAATAACAAGATATAGGGCCAAGGCACTTACTCTACGAGGAAAGATGCCTTCTACAGCTCCAAGTCGCCTCTAATATTGCTCTCAATGAATATAGAACTTATGAGAAAGACTAAGGGTTTTATTTAATAAAACCCTACTGGTTCGATGCACCGTTGCCGCAAAATGGTTGTGTCACCACCCCGCGCCACCACCTCCGTTTTTTATATTGGCGCAAATGCTAAGGCGACTTCTTAGGATCTCCGCTCCGGCGGCGGCACCATCAACGCCCCCCGGCCCGGTACGGCGGCGTCGGTGCCGGCACACCAAGAATCGGTACACGAGAAACCGCTTTCTATTTTCCCTATTTCAATCCCGAAACTGAACTATCATACGGAATCCAAATTATACATACAAAATATGCAGCTATACATAAAAACACGCTACGAACTCTCCCGCGGTCTCGGATTTACCAAATAGGGTCCCGTTGACAAAGTCAACTCTCAAACCACATAACAACTTTGAGACATTTAACAAAAAGTCACTCGAATCAGGTCTAGACACCTCAGGAAGCGTGTCAGCGGTCCCATCGGGTCAAAAGGGAGCTAACCAAGCTCGGAAAAGTGTCAAAAGGGTCGAAAATGCAATAACGACAAAACAGGTCATTACAAGTTATTTATAGTATGCCTTGAAACTATTTTCTATACTTAATAAAAAAAAAGACCAAAAACCTTCTTTTTAAACTCGGGTGGGCTTACGTGGTGTTCTACTTAGGTTAACGCCTTTCGGGTTTTAACCTAGGTGTTCTAGTCCGAAACCCAAAACGTCCAATTTTGGGCAAAACTTTACCATTTTTATTTCTTGAAAATGAGTATTTCTTGCATAAATGACCAATCTTTATTTGTGGAAATATATAAAAAAAAAAAAAAGTTTTTATCAAAAACAATTTATATATACAAGGCATACTATTAGAACTTGTAGGTCAACCGTATTTTACGGATCCTTAATACTGGGGTGCCTAACACCTTCCTCGGGGGATCACCAGAACCCTTACCCAAACTTTGGTATAGATTGGTTTCTTTTAAAACTTAGCCGTTTTAAACGAACCCTTTCGAACTGGTTTTCCTAACTTACCTATAAGTTAGGTGGAGACTCTAAAACAATGTCCATTTAGAGCACCATCCACACAGAAGTATATTTTTTCCTTTTTCCCGGTACGATTGACAACCGTACTTCCTCGGGACACTTTCCTTTTTAAATGAGTCAAGTGCAAATAAGAATCGAAAAAAATATGACCCGCTACAGATGGAAACTCTGCTGGGGATAATTTAAGGTTTTAACCATAAGGGTTCCAATAACTTGTTTACTTTGTATGATATAAATTGTCTAAGTGATATAAACTATTTATGTGTTTAAATTCCCGCAAAATAACTGTCATTCATGCATGCACACTCTGCCACTCCTGGCATTTATTTTACACTTAATTCCAAGGGTGACGTCGCGGGATGAGCTGCGGTCATACCTTCACTAAAAAATCCTTTTGCTATATTCTTTGGAGGTCTCTATGGTCGAGTGGGCATGTGATCATCCCACAGCCCTAGAGGGCCCACCCCCAGCTTGTCCGCTTGGGTAGCTTGTGTCATTTGCATGAAAAAACACTCTAGAATAACTAGTGTAGAGCGAAGCCAAATCCTTACTGATATAGCGCATACAGACCATAGACCGGTTTGGGTATCTCAGGCCTACCTGAATCGGACAGGATAGACGCCTCACTGTGTCCAGATAGTGTAAAAACGTAGAGGCACTGCATCCCACTACTTGCTATTTGGAAGCATTATTGTGCCTTATGTGAAATAAATTGTTGTTCCTGGGGGCGGGGAGCTAACAAGTGTTCTGTCTTGCAGATGTCTCCTAAAGTGCAGTTTGATATGACTGTGGGTCCACCACCAAGATTAGTGATGTGGTGGGAAGTTTTGACTAATGATCAGAAAATAGAGATAAAAGGTTGTGTAGGTCATCTACCTTCATTGATGAGTATGACTGGGGATCCGGGTTTGTTGGAGATTATTACTGGTTATTGGGATAACGTCAGAATGGTGTTCAGATTTGGGGAAATAGAGATGACTCCCACGTTAGAAGAAATTAGAGATGTCTTGGAAAGCGTGGGAAGCGCAAATAGATCCAAAAAGAAGTTAGCCCAAAATATCTTTATCCCTCACAAACCTACTCAAAAAGAAATCAAAGACATGTTTGCCGTCAACAAAGCTGACTGGGCGCAGGGGCCCACAATAGCCTTTAGGGAGTTGTATGGGAGGTATTCATCCAAACAAGGGTATGAAAACCACATCTTGGAGTTTTCTTCATTCCAATCTTGGGAAGCCAACCAAACATTAGCCTTCATTACTTGTCTGCTAGGAACCATGGCATTGCCACTAAATTTTTCCCTAGCCATAGGCACCAGGGTTGCCTTTGTTGCCCATGATGTCCTTATAGGTGTTACAACAAACGGGAATACCAAATATTTTGATATCATCCCTATCATCTTGTCAGACATATACCGAGCTTTAGAAAAGTGTCGCAACCACTATTACCACTTCCAGGGTTGCAACATTCTAGTCTAGTGGTGAATACTCAAGCATTTGGATAAGGATGGTTTACCCTCCCGCCGAGATCCAGCCCAGATAGAGAATGACTTGAGCGTAACTACTATATATTGTATGGTTCAAGACAAAACAGGATAGGCTCACATCTTCTTCAGATTAAGAGAAGAGCACATTAGGTGGAGAGTGCTTGATTTCTACTCCCAGACTGTTTTCGTTAAGAGCCGTAGGCATCCTTATTTACCACTTATGGGCATTAGGGGAATCAGACCCTACGCACTTTTGAGAGTACTTAGACAGTTTGGTATGAGACAAGTCATCCCAAGTGTGGGAGATATGGGAGAGTTTGTGCGAGATTACGAGGACGGTTATATTGAGGGTATAAAGGATGCCAGGAAAGATTGAAAGAATGTGATAAGGGAAGATATTTTGGATGAGGAGCCAAACAATCCAAGTCATGACGAAGACTACTACGAGTGGCTTGGGCCGAGCTAGGCTGGCATCGCTTACTCCGGATCAGATGTCGTACAAGTTTCCCGTAGATAGAGAAGCCGCGAATGCAATTCAGGTTAGAAGAATGAAACAACGGGTAGAAGGGAGAGAAGCGGATCATCAAGCCCAAATAGAATATGAACAAGAGATAATTAAGAGTTTAACAGACGAGGCGGATGCCTCATTGAAGAGTTTAGAATGGCTTGATACATTTGTTAGAGGAGCCATAGATATAGGGACGTCGTTGACTGATGTTCAGAGGGGTCAGTGGATCGGGACAACATTGATGCCAGCCCACGTAGCCATTCAGACCGCCCTTCGAAGGGCTAAGAAGGCACAGACTGAGAGAGAGCAGATTTCGATCCGAGGAGTGGGCATCTTTCGATATTTTTGCATTTGTTTATTCTAAAGTCTTGTAATCCCACTTGGGAAAGATATTATTAATGAAAAGCATTGAGATTTTTATTTTTGGGAATAATAAATTTGTTTTACATATGGCACAATTTTACTTCATGCGTTAGTAGCCTTGGAGTAACGAGGTATAAGAAAATGAATTATATATTGTCTAAATGCTTATTTGATATAACTATTTAAGTGAAAATCATACATATTATTAAAACTCTTGATTGGTCCACATTCCGGACACTACCCAAAAGAAAAACCAAGAAAACAACCCCTAAAACTAAATTTAGCTCCACTTTTAAAAGGTTGATTTGATAATAGGAAATGGAGACTCCAGACAGCATGAATGCGACTTCTCCTTACGCCAACCTAGTCAGTCACGATGAGAACATGGAAGTGACAAGTAAGAAAAACTGACAATGGGACGATAGCATGGCCCTGGCTACTGCTCGAATGAAAGAAGCTGTCCAAACCACTAGGGCGGCCAATGAGAAAACGAAAGAAGTTGAAACTCTCTTAGCCTATGTTGAAGAACTAACTAAGCAACACCCTGCCAATCAGGTAAAATAGGGAAATGTGCCTGAAGCACCGCTTGCGAGTTATGTCCCACTCAGTCAACAAGAAAGGCTTGACCCCATACCTTACGGACATGATGAACTACTTATCTCCAATTTGAAAGTCTATGGAGACCCGCGCGAATCTCAGCTCGAGGAACCTCCGATTTCATGAACAATTGTTCATAGGGCACAAGATCGCATAATTGGGGTACGCTAGTAGAAATGTCCAAACAAGAACTCTTAGAGACTTTGGGGAGTTTTGGAGTGTACGCGCAAAGCCAAAATCTGTTACCACCATGTGCTCCTTCCATGATCCACAAAAAATGCCTCTACCACCGAAGTCGGTCGGGGCATACAACCAATGAGTGTGGAGCACTGGAGAGAAAGTTGATCCAATGGATCGACCAAGGGAGAATTAGCCAACTATCGGAGCCCTACTCTCTCTTGACCTATGACCAAGGAAAAAATCACCCAGAAAAAATATTGAGAGTAAGGTTCTAGAGAAGCGACTTCTCCAAATTTGAGGAATCATATGTCAGGATTCACTCACTACTGCGTAGCGTGAAGAAGATAAGAGCAGTGCCGCAAACCTATCAGAGTCACCCAGGACCTCCAAGAGAAAGGGTTTGCATATTTCACCATGGTCGCCCTAGCCACGACATTGAGGAATGTGTGGATTTCAAGCTTTAATTGGAACACGTCGTGAATGAAGGCCACGTTTGGATTGTCATCAGAAGACAAGGGTAGAAGATGAAGATGAAGAAGACAATGAAAACCTGCTTAGCATGGTTGGATAGAAAAACATAAGTATCCCTTTACTGCTTTCAGTAAGATAGAATATCCCTTTCTTTTTTTATGTAAACGGAACAACGCCGACCTGATATCTCGTTGGGATACATGGGAAGCCTACATAAGGCCTGGTCAGGGTAGATGTTATATCCCGTACTTCGTACATTGGGACAATTCGGGTTAACCATGATAAATTAGGGACAAAACTATTCCGGGATACGAAGTCGAGACTTTAACTACGATTTTGTTTTAAGACATGAGTTGCTTATGATTTTGTGGCATGGAATATTAAGGAAATTTGGGGTCAAAAGTTATTTTTGGAAAGTAATTAGTTCATGAAAATGGAAAAAAAGAAAAGAAAAAAAAGGGGCATGTGGCCGGCCACATGTGGTGTGGGCTATGGCCATATGGAAGTTTAATATGTGTTAATAAAAGATGACAAGGTGATCATTTTCATCACCTTCACCCTTAGAAATTTCAAGAAGCTTGGAGAGAAAAAAATAAGGGGCCATTCGGCCATACCCAACCGAGAAAGAGCAAGGAGAAATAGTGATCAAAAAATTGTTTTCTTCTAGCAATTCAACCAAGTGGAAGGTCCTTATTAAAGTGGAGAAGTTGTTGGAGCAAACAAAACACTCATTCTTGCAAGAACAAGCCCTAGCCGAGTGAAGGAATTGAGTAGAGAAGGTAAGGTTTAATCTTCTCTTTTATATGTTATGGATGGTTTGTGTATGTTGTAGTATGTAGAAATGAATGAAATTCATGAAAATATGGATGTTGAAGTTGAGCCGTGCATGTTGATGTCTAGCCGTGCATATATGATGTTGTGTAGGAATGGTGAATTAATTGCATTTAGCATGTTTGGGTGTTGTTGTAGTGTGTGGAAATGGATGAAAATCATGGAATTTGTGTGTGGAGGTGTTGGCCGAAAATGGGCTGTTTTGTATGTTAGGGAATGAACTAATTTTATGTGGTATTTTGGTTGTTGTCGTCATGGATTCTATGATGATAATGGAAGCTTAATGATTCAAGTTGAAGTTGAAAACGTTGTTGGGCTGTTTTTGAATCTAATGTAACTCTAATGTAGTTTATTGTATTTATAAGAATAATGTTGCTAACGCGTAGATTGTTGGTGTAGTTCATGAGCTCGGAAGAAAGAAAGGTGTCGTTATTGTTCTTGTTGAATTGGGAAGGTTTCGGGTAAAGTAGTATATTATTTGGATTGTTTGAAATATTGTGCGGATTGTTTAAAGTATTCTTGAACATTGTTTGAATGGGTTCGGATTAGTAATTGAACGTATGAGCGTTGATGTTGATTTGAATGTGAGTAGTTGAATTGAATATAATGAAATGTTGAAGTATGTAGAAAGAGTTACAAATGTTAGAATGCATTTTGAATTGATTATTGATGTTGTTAATATGGTTGTTGATGATTTTGGCCGAGTTGAATTCTCGGGGTTGTTGAGTTTATAGGGGAAATGCTGCCCGAATTTCCGTAGACAAAGTGCTAGTTTGGGATTGGAATCCCTAAGTATCTATAGCTAATGTTTGGTATATAATGTTGTTGTTATAGATCGTGGGCAGCCCGAGACTTAAGTTTGGACTAGCTTAGGAAGCGGACGAGGTATGTAAAGCTTACCCTTCCTTTCTTTTGGCATGTCCTAGTGTAAGTAAGCTATGACACGATCCTCGGGGTAACTCTATTCTTACGATCCAAGCATGTTTACGATTCGTATTCATATCTTAATATTGGTATCATTAATGTGGTAGTAATATGGTCTTTATGTCTTTGATATGATTGGATTTGAAATGTTGTATAAACGGTTTTGTTCCTAAAGGGGCTTATGTTTAAAAATGTCCGTAACTTTCATAGACGATTTAACCGGATTGCTTTGATTTGCTCGTAAATGATCCTATAACGTATAATGACTTTAACTTTCATGGGTGGGCCCGGATTGGCTGATGTACATCCGTGGTCCCCAAGATTTTCCTTTGTATAGTCCTAATGACTTGGTTTTGAAAGAACTTAACATGACTTCCATTTTAACTCTCGAGTGTCGACTATTTACTTATCTATCGAGTCTTAAAGATGATTTATGTGCATATGGTTTCTCACTACTCGCTCGTGCAAAGCTCAATATGCCTTTCAACCGAGTCCGGGGCCGGGACACGCATTCGTGCACATTCTACCGCATTGTTCACCGAGTCCCTCACTAGAGGGCGGGACACGCTATATATATATATATATATATATATATATATATATATATATATATATATATATATATATATGATGATATGATGATATGGGGATGGCGGCCAGGATGGCATATGATGATTCCATTCACCGAGTCCCTCACTAGAGGGTCGGGACACGCTATATGTACATGTATATGATGACTTTACTCACCGAGTCCCTAACTAGAGGGCCGGGACACGTTACGTATATGCATATGTATATGATGATTATTTACTCATGTTTATGACATGGACATGCATGATTTGTGTTTCAAAGGTAAGCCTTGTGGTTTCTGGTTACTGTACTCATGTTCCATACTCCTCACTTCAGTACGATTCTGGTTACTGTATTCCATGATTTACATGCTCAGTACTTATTCCGTACTGACCCCCTTTCTTCGGGGGCTGCGTTTCATGCCCGCAGGTACAGATACACGATTTGGTGATCCGCCGGCTTAGGATTCCTGTTCAGCTGCCTTGGAGTGCTCCCTCGTTTCGGAGCCCATATTTTGGTACAGACTCTTTTGTTGTATATGTGTATGTTTATTCAGGGGTACGGCGGGGCCCTGTCCCGTCATATGATTCCATGTTACTCTTAGAGGTCTGTAGACATATGTGTGGGTTGTGGGTAGCACTGTACAGTTGTGTTTGTGGTTTGAATGTTCCCAGGCTATATGTACGATATGTATATATGTATACGCGACGCCGTGCTTTTCTGCATGTTTAAGATCCTGTTATGTTTGCTATGGTATGATTATAGTGGACAGATGTGTACGAGTGCCCAGCTCGGGCGCTAGTCGCGGCCTACGGGGTTGGTTCGTGACAGTAGAAAACTAAGTTTCGGGTAGCATAGGAAAAAACCTTTTCTGTTTATGCCTGAACTACGGATGGACCAGATTTCCCTTTGGTGGGATACATAGGCAGTCTATTTAAGACTAGGTCCTTTTATAATAAAAATTATAAATTCCCCTTAGTACAAGATCGGTAGAAGCAAATCAACCATGAAGACCACTTACAAAAAATCAATATTCCTAAGAACACAAAAAGACCAAAATACCCTCGAAATGTAAATCAATCAACAGTTGAAATAGGATATACGAATCTATGTGCTATAAACTATGAACAATGTGATATTTTGTATTTTGTGCCTAAACTAACACTAACTTGGGAGCCTTTGAGTTGTTTTCTCTTATAGATAGGGGTCGATTCACGGGCACCAGTTACTTGATCAAAAGCTGCTGCAGCGTCCTTAAACTCTCCACAAGAAGAAAAAATGCCTGAGACTTCGCCACCAAACAACAACCAGAACAGAACTGCTTTAGTCGAGGGTACCCCAACAGTTGACATAGCTGGAATGCCTTTGGAAGAGGTCGTTAACCTGCTAATAAGGCAATTAGTTGAGGCTAGAGAAGAAGCAGCCCACCTGAGGGCTAAAAAAGAAAATGCTACTAATATTGAGGCTAGAAGGCCTGCACCCATTTTCCCAACTTTGGACTTACCAATCCCTGACCATTTCCCACAAACTCATACTAGGGCTACTTTTCAAACACTACTATGCCGAAACACCACCCATGTGGGGGATTCCTCCCACCAAGCACCAGTTTTCCAAACACCTGCTCACACTACAACATCTCATAACACAAACACTTATCAAGCTCTTCGGGCAGCGGGAATTCCTACCATCTGCCCCGTGTAACCAAATGTTACTTTTTAAGACCATGTCACCCATATTGACTCCTCACCAGAACTGGAGAACATGGAAATGTTCTTTGAGGCTAGAATAGACAAAATCGAGAAGGAGATGAGGAAGAAAATTGCTGAACTAGAACATGGCTCTAAAAAGAAAGAGGGGCTGAGATACTCTAATTTGTGCATACACCCAGACTTGGGTTTACCAGAAGGTTTCAAAATTCCCAAATTTGACCATTTCAATGGGTCGGCAATTCCAGGGCCCACTTAAGAGCTTATTGCGACCAGTTGGTCAGGAGTGGTGGAAACGAAGCTTTGCTCATGAGATTATTCAGTCGAAGTCTATCAAGAACATCTATGGAGTGGTTAATCTCACAAGGCAATAGTCAATGGAGGACATGGGAGGAGACGGCAAGTTCATTCATGGAGAGATTCCGCTTCAATGTGCGGAAAATGTGCCTGTCGCTTCTCATTGGAAAAAATCCGTCATAAATCGACTGAAACCTACAGAGAATATGCCAGTCGTTGGAGAGACGAGGCGGCACGTGTGCTACCACCTATATAAACTGAATCGAGCTGGTAGCACATTTATACGGTACCAAGAAGCTGATTGTTTTGACAAAATGATAACTATGAAGGGAAGCTCCTTCGCAGAGTTGGTTGCCATTAGGGAAGATATCGAAGATGGCCTAAAAAATGGTAGGATTGTCAGTGTATTGATGAGCGAGAGGCGTGTGTACGATGCACGTGAGTGTCAAAAAGAAGAAAGAGGATGTAGCTTATGTTTCTAGAACTACTAGCCCAAAAACCAAAGGAAAAGAGATAGCCCACAAAAATCAAGACAACTACCAATCGCCTCCACCGACCAGCTATATAACCACTTCACCCCAATATAGCCCGATGTCTGTGTGATACGCACAACCTGGGGCGAAAAGCTCCACAACCAAATTAGCAAATACCAGCGCCTAGCAACTAAGCTCCACGACCAAATTATCGACTGCCAGCACCTAATAACCAAGCTCCACAAAACCAGACTTTCCAAAACCAGCCTCCACCAGCAAACTATGAGGCACCCCAAAAGAAACCTTCAAGAGTATTCACTCTTTTACAAGAATCAAGGGCTAGTTTGTTTTCCAAACTAAGAGACGCCGGTCGAATGAATTTTATTTCACCAAAACCTTCTAACCCTAAGGATCGATGGTACAGGCCAGATTTCACTTGCAGGTATCATTCTTACCAAGTTGGCCATACAACCGAATATTGCATAAACTGGAGGCACAAGCTACACCATATGATTGATAATCATGAGCTTATCCTGGAGCCAACACCTCCAAATGTAGACACAAATCCTCCCCCGAAGCATGGACGGAATCAAATTCACATGATAGAAAGAGGTGACGAATGGAAAAAGAGTCCTGCGATCATTTGTTCAGATATTGAAGGGTTGGAAAGCACCGTCGCCTTAGCAAAAAGAAGTGTTAGGACCCATGGCAAGGAAATCTGAGATTTCCAGTCATCTGCTGTAGCCAAGAAAGAGCCCTTCGTGCTCAAATATCCCTCAATAGTTGCTCGAATTCAGAACGAGCCGTTCGTACTCAAAACATCAGGGCCAGCTAAGAATGCACCTTTTGTGATCAAACCACCGCACCTGACGATGGTCAACAAAGGAAAAGAGGTAGCCACTATGGTTCAGGGTATGACCAGGACTGGAAGGTGTTACGCTCCAGAAGAGCCTGCAGTCGAAGTGCCACGTCACGAAAATCCTCAAAAAAGACCAATCACTGAAGGCGAAGCTGAAAACTTTTGGAGGCAATGCCAGTGAAGGATCATTCGATTGTTGAGCACTTGCATAAGACTCCTGCCAGGATATCAGTAATGTCATTATTACTCAGTTCGTCTCAACATTGCGTAGCGTTAATGAAAGCTTTGGATCAAGTCCAAGTACCCGCCGGCACTACAAGTGAAACATTGGCCGAGATTATAGGGTATGTTGTATGAGTGCATAGGCTATCATTTTTCTGATGACGAATTACCGAGAAAGAGTAGGACCCACAACAAGGACTTACACATAACAGTCAAATGCTGTGATAAGATTATCCATCAAGTGCTGATTGATGGAGGGTCTGGGTTGAATGTATGCCCTGTGACGACTTTGAAATAGCTTGGATATGATATTGGCAAAATCCGCCAGAGTCGAACAAATGTGAAAGCTTATGATGGCGCAACCAGCGACCCAATTAGAGAAATAGATCTACATTTACAAATGGGTCCTGCAGAGTTCGTCATCATGGATATCAAAATGAGCTACAACTTATTATTGGGACGACCATGGTTGCACGCCGCTGGAGTCGTGGCATTTTCATTACACCAGTCTCTCAAATTTATCTGGGATGATCAAGAAGTTGTGATTCACGGTAAGGGAAGTATCCACAACTATCCAGATAATTCGGTACCGAACATAGAGAAGTCACCGGTTGGTACTTATTTTCACATCATCGAATTAGCCATGATAGATCACAGGGGAGATTATGAAGACATCCCTATGATGCCGATCTACAAAATGGTTGCTACGACTATGATAAGAAGTTGGTTTGAGCCCAGGAAAGGTCTGGGAAGGAACTTACAAGGAATTAAAGAACCAGTGAATATAAAAAATGGAAAGTATCGATTTGGGGTTGGATACGAGCCATGTGAGGCAGAAGAAGAAGAAGAAGAAGCAGAACTTGGACCAAGAGGTCCCGTTGAAATGAGAAAGCCATTTCCTCATCTATACCAGTCCTTCACAAAGATGCCCATTGAGTCACAACGAATAAGATCCCGAAGAGGGTTTAAAGACGTTGTTTTGGGAAGAGGAATGCACATGACATCATTGAAGGCTTGAAGCACTGGAGATTCGTCATGTTGAGCCAGGAAAAATGCCGAGTGGATGGACTTCTACCCCGTTGTTCACCTTGCAGTAGAAAGAATGCTCACTTTCAGAAAAAACGGTGAAAGTTAGCTTATCGCCCTTTCATGCTTTTACATTTCATTATTACGTGTTGTTTAATAATGGAAATGGCTCGATATTCCATTGCAAGTCGGGACCACGGTCGTATAACTCTTTTAAATTTCAATGAAAACGCCTCAAAGTTTGCAATAAGACAAAATTGTATGTGTATATATATATATATATATATATATATATACATACAATTTTAAGATTGGTTTTACATGATTGACAACTGTGATGTTTTGATTTACAGTAATAATACAGAAGCCACAAATAATGTCAAGACATGTTATGAAACAAGTAAAAACGACGACGAATAAAACAACAATCAAGAAGAAGAGATAACTGAACCGGAAGGATTGATAGATGTCGAAAAGGAATATGAAAATAGACCAACACCAAACCTAGAGGAAATAAAAGCAGTTAATCTAGGGAATGAGGAATTGATTCGGGAAACCAGAATAAGTGTACATCTGACAGAGATTGGGAAAGAAGGGTATCAGAGCTTGTTGAAAGAGTATGGAAATGTCTTCGCTTGGTCATACACCGATATACTGGGTTTGAGTACGAACACTGTTGCCCATAGGTTGCCAATCCTAGAGGGATTCACCCCGGTAAAACAGAAAATCAGGCAGCCTAAGCCAGATGTCAGCATCTAAATTAAAGAAGAAGTGGAAAAACAGATTTAGTCGGGAGTTGTGGAAGTGACACCATACCCGACATGGTTAGCGAACATAGTCCCGGTACCAAAGAAAGATGGGAAAATAAGGATCTGTGTGGACTATCGTGATTTTAACTGCGCTAGTCCAAGGGATAATTTCCCGCTCCCTAACATTCACATACTTATTAATAATTGCGCCAAACATGAGGTGCAGTCTTTTATGGACTATTACGCAGGTTATCATTAGATACTGATGGATGAGAAAGATGCTCAGAAGACGGCATTCATCACACCATGGGGGGTGTATCATTATCGGGTTATGCCTTTTGGGCTCAAGAGTGCTGGCGCTACTTACATAAGGGCAATCACCGCCATCTTTCATGATATAATGCATAGAGAGATTGAGGCATATGTGGATGACGTCGTCATCAAGTCCCGAGTGGGTAATGATCATCTTGAGCATTTGAGAAAATTCTTCGATAGACTTCGCAAATACGATTTAAAGTTAAATCCTGCTAAGTACGCATTTGGAGTGCCTGCCGAAAAGTTGCTAGGATTCATAGTCAGTCACCGTGGTATTGAGTTGGATCCCACAAAGATCAAAGCAATTCAAGAACTCCCACCACCAACGACAAAGAAAGAGGTCATGAGTTTCCTAGGAAGGTTGAATTACATTGGGCGCTTCATTGCCCAGTCCACCGTAATCGTAGAACTAATTCTCAAACTCCTCAAGAAATATGCTACGACTAAAGGGATAGAAGATTATTAGACAGCCTTCAACACAATCAAAAGATACCTGTCAAATCCACCCGTTTTAGTCCCGCCAAGATCGAGAAGCCATTTACTGCTGTATATGTCAGTATCAGAGAATGCTTTTGGGTGCATGTTGGCACAAAATGACGAAACAGGCAAGAAAGAGAGAGCCATCTATTACATCAGTAAGAAGTTCACACCCTGTGAATCCAGCTATTACTTGGTGGAAAAGACGTGTTGCACTCTGACCTGGGTGTCTCAGAAATTAAGACATTATATGTAACGATCCAACCCCGTAGGCCGTGACTAGTGCCCGAGCTGGGCACTCACACGTGCTCATTAACCAGATTCGGCATACAAACGACCCATACATTCATAAAAACCAAACATGGCTCCAAACTGACGCATACAAACCAATATACTGCACAGAAGTCGGCAAGGCTATCATATTATACATACATATCAAAGCATACATACACGCGGCCGATAAGGGCACGCCACGGCGACGGGGCCGCCCAACACACCACACAACGCGTCCGAACAAAACCGTACATAACCCACATCTAGGCTACCGGACCTCTAGTACGAGACAACGAATCACATGACGGGACAGGGCCCCGCCGTACCCCTGAATAAACATAAACATATACAACGGAAGTGTATATATACCAAAATGTAGGCTCCGGAACAAAGGGAGCACTCCGAACAGCAGAATGGAAATCCTACGCCGGCGGATCACCAAAATGTGTATCTGTACCTCGGGCATGAAACGCGACCCCCGAAGAAAGGGGTCGATATCGGAATATGTGCCGAGTATGCAAAGCGGGGGGGTACGAAAACGAAGTCATAACCGAAGTAAAGTGTACCGAACGCGAGCATAATAATCCGAATACCAACGTACTTACATCTGACATCCAAATCATACATAAAGGGTTCAGAAGACAATTAGGATAACCAGAATGCCAAAATACTTCGCTTTCTTTTGAAAAAAACATTTCTGTCTCATACATACGGAAAATCAAACATATCATATGAGCTGACATTAACCGACTAATCATAATCCAGACTGTCAAAATCACATATACACATACCGCGGTCAAGTACCCAGCGGTCAATGTCACATATACACATACCGCGCCAAGAACCCGGCGCACATCACATATATACACACCGCGCGCCAAGAACCGGCGGCAATATCACATATACACACACCGCGGTCGTGTACCCACGGTCAACATCACATAGTGCGCGATATCACAACCGGCCGGGACTCGGCGAAAGAAGTAATAACAGAATGCACAAGCAGAATCATAAGTAACCAAATACAATTTAAAACATTTTCAAAGACTTAATAGGTTAATCGAAATGAACCCTCACTTATGTGCCAAAAACAGTAGTCAAATCAGATTTCCTTCCGAATATCGCTCGGGAACATATCAAACCGAACTTCGGAAACCAAGGTTACGTATCAAAATCATATCCATAGGAATCATTATGTCGGACTCAACAGACAAATATATAATCATACTCAGGGTCGGAAAGGTAGTCATTTTGAATTGTTTCAAAAGCCATCAGAATTACACAGAAGAAGATCGCGGGACCCACGGACGAGCGTCAACCCAATCCGGACCCGCCTACGAAAATCATGGTCATCATATGTTATCGAATCGCTATTACAAACTCAAAAGATAGGTAAACTGCTCGTACTTGAAATTGGAATAATAGTCATATCATATCCTTTCAAAAATCGTCAGAAGTACATAAGGAAAGTCACGGGACCCACGAACGGGTGTCGACCCGAGCCGGGCCCGCCTATGGAAAACATAGTCATCATACATCATGGAATAATTTTTTAGCATATTGAAGCGATCGGTTACGTACTCGTGAAAGTTACGGACTTTCGTAGTTTTCGGAATCATTTAGGAACAAAATTCTTTTAAAAACCAAACTTTTATGCAACTTTTGAAACTTAGTCATACAAAAGACATAAGGGCCAATATGTCATCTTATCAAGTATTCGAAGACCAAGAAACAAATAAGAATCACAGACATGGTCGGATCGCAAGAGTAGAATTTCCTCGAGGCTCGTGTCATAGCCTATTTACGACTAAGGCATGCCAAAGAAGGAAGGATTGAGCTTTACATACCTCGTCTGCTCTCCAAGCTAATCCAAACTCCAACCTATGTCTCGGACTCCCCGAGGTCTTTCTTCTTCAACTTCACAATTAGGTTAGGGTTTGCAAACGACACAACGGATAGTTGGATGACCCGAACAACACTTTCACGTCGCTTAGGGACCTCAAATTAGTGGATTTACATCAACGAAATATTTTTTGAATGGCTAAATCTTGGTCTTACTTTTTCCTCCCTTTGGCCGAATGGTTAGGTTGTTGTTCTTCAACTTTCTTGATTTTTCTAAGTATGTAGAGAATGGAAAAGATCACTACTTAGTCATCTTTTATAACCACACACATATTACACAAGTGTCCATGGCCCACACATGTGTTGGAACAATTAAAATTGGCCACAAAAATGTGTGGGGCCATTTGAAGACCACACGGCCACAAGGCCATTTTGCATGATTTCCAACTTCCAACAATTCCACTTTTGGTCCCAAATTTTCCTAGTTGTTCCATGCCAACAAATTCATGAGCAATTTAGGTCCTAAAACAAAATCGAAGGTCAAAAGTCTCGACTTTGCATCCCGAATAGTTTTATCTCCAACCTATCATAATGTGCAAAAATGCGGGATATAACATCCTCCCGCCTTTAGAACATTCGTCCTCGAATGTTAAATTAACCTTACAGATCTTATAAGAATTTGGGGAGTTTCTTTTACAATTATCACAAATACTTCATACATCAATCAAGATAACCAATTAAGGAATCTATATTACCTGTATTTGCGTCTGGTAGAGCCTCCTGATCCTGTCTACGAGTCAACGCATATAGGCGGTTCGATGAACCGCCAGAACTGGAGGCTCCGCCACGGCCTCTGCCACGGCCTGCTGGTGCCGGCATGCCCCGCCCCATTGGGCGCGCGTAGTCGCGGAAGGTGAAGACGAACCCCGAATCGACCGTGGGCCGAGCCCTCCCCGCCGCCCCCGAGGACAATCTCTCATGAAGTGGCCCTGCTGGCCACAGGTAAAGCAAGCACCCATGGCACGACGACAATCCCCCCTAGAGAGGCGTCCCCTACAGTGAGGACATAGGGGTAGGGGTGGCCTCAACTGGCTGGAACCTATGTCCATTTGTGAGCCCGAAGCTCTGGAGCTTTGACCTGCCCCTGAATACCCCGCATCATCTGGGCTCCGGCCGGTGAACCGGGGGTGTGCTCGTCCGACTAGGAAGCGGTGTCGGCTATGCCGGCCGGCGAGGCCGCTCGCCGAGACTCTCCGAGTATCCCGGCGATCTAGCCCTCTTCGGGATGGCCCCCATCATACTCCCTGACGGCCGACGCCCGTGTCTCGTCCCTTCATACTCGGGGCGTGTGCTCGAATCCGCGCGATGTCCATCCTCGATCGGGCCGCCATCGTACAACCGTCAACCAGGTAATCATCCAGCCCTATCACAAATCGGTGCATCCGATCCGTCATATCGGCTACATAAGCAGGCGCATATTTGGCCAATGAATCAAACTCCAAACTATACTCCCGGACGCTCCTCGCCCTCTCGCGATCGGCAGTGAATTGCCTACCCCCGGCTCGCCGCGGCTGCGGGGGCGTAAAAATGGGCAAGCGAAGGCCTCTCGAACTCGCCCCATACCGCCGGAGGGGCACCTCGCCTAGACAAGATTCAAGACTCATACCACTAGCCGCCACATCCCGCAACCGATAGGGGACGCCATCTCAACCGACTGCTCTCGGAAGCACTAATCAATCGCAGTGGTACGCCGCATCCGTTGATGAACTCGAGGGTCCTCTCGCGGGCTTTGACCCGAAAAACTCTGGCGGGCCACAAAGCAGAAAATCACGGCCCTCTGACCGTCATATCTATCCGCACGATCACCCCCTGATCCGTGCCTGTGAACCTGGGCCGCCATCAATTCGGTCCAATAACCGACCGCATCTCGCATCGCCCGATCCTCCGCCCCTCGGCCGGGGAGCCGGGGGCGCGGTACCGGTGCCGCGAGCCGGGGTGGAGCCGCCCGTCCCGGCACCGTGGTCGCCCAAGACTCTCCGATACCGGAGGCGAGCAACTCCAGCCGCCGAGGCACACCCTCCGCCTGCCGGGCACAGCCCTAGCAGCCATCCGGCCCGCCGGGTCTCGCGCCGCGCTCGTAGACTTGCCCTTCGGCCACTGCCGCCTTCCTCGAGGCATCGCCGAAAACATAACATTCCGTCGAGAAGAGTCATCCTGATAACACAGCTCTATCGCACGATCTAAGATCAGAAGGAAAGATAACATCCTAAATGTCCTGTAGCCTCTCGTTTATAGATGTGGTGCACAACACACCGATAAATAAGACTCGACGAGACACGGTCTGTAGACATTCCGAGGACGAATCGCTCGATACCACTTCGTCACGACCCAACCCCGTATCGTGACTAAGTGCCCGAGCCGGGCACTCACACGTGCTCATTAACCGTATTCGGCATACAAACGACTCATACATTCATAAAAACCAAACGTGGCTCCAAACTGACACATACAAACCAATATACTGCATAGAAGTCGGCAAGGCTATCATATTATACATACATATCAAAGCATACATACACGCAGCCGATAAGGCTGCCACGGCGGATGGGCCGCCCAACACAGCTCACACAACGCGTCCGAACAAAACTGTACATAACCCACATCTATGTCTACGTACCCCAGTACGTAACAACAATCACACGACGGGACGGGGCCCCGCCGTACCCCCGAATAAACATAAACATATACAACGGAAGTGTATATATACCAAAATGTAGGCTCGAACAAAGGGAGCACTCCGAACAACGAATGAAAATCCTACGCGGATCACCAAAATGTGTGTCCGTACTGCGGGCATGAAACGCAACCCCAAGAAAGGGGGTCGGTGCGAATTATGTACCGAGTATGCAAAGCAGGAAGTACAGAAAACGAAGTCATAATCGAAGTAAAGTGTACCGAACGCGAGCATAATAATTCGAATACCAACGTACTTACATCTGACATCCAAATCATACATAAAGGGTTCAGAAGACAATTAGGATAACCAGAATTCCAAAATGCTTCGCTTTATTTTGAAAAAAACATTTCTGTCTCATATATACGGAAAATCAAACATATCATATGAGCTGACATTAACCGACTGATCATAATCCAGACTGTCAAAATCACATATACACATACCGCGGTTAAGTACACAGCGGCCAATGTCACATATACACATACCGCGGCCAAGAACCCAGCGACAATATCACATATACACACACCGCGGCCAAGAACCCAACGGCAATATCACATATACACATACCGCGGTCAGGTACCCAGCGGTCAACATCACATAGTGCGCACGATATCACAACCGGCCCGGGACTCGGCGAAAGAAGTAATAACGTAATGCACAAACGAATCATAAGTAACCAAATGCAGTTTAAAACATTTTCAAAGACTTAATAGGTTAATCGAAACGAACCCTCACTTATGTGCCAAAAACAGTAGTCAAATCAGATTTCCTTCCAAATATCGCTCGGGAACATATCAAACCGAACTTCAGAAACCAAGGTTACGTATCAAAATCATATGCATAGGAATCATTATGTCGGACTCAACAGACAAATATATAATCATACTCGGGGGTCGGAAAGGTAGTCATATTGAATTCTTTCAAAAGCCATCAGAATTATACAGAGGAAGATCGCGGGACCCACGGACGAGCGTCAACCCAATCCGGACCCGCCTACGAAAATCATGGTCATCATATGTTATCGAATCGCTATTACAAACTCAAAAGATAGGTAAACTGCTCGTACTTGAAATTGGAATAATAGTCATATCATATCCTTTCAAAAATCGTCAGAAGTACATAAGGAAAGTCGCGGGACCCACGAACGGGTGTCGACCCGAGCCCGGCCCGCCTATGGAAAACATAGTCATCATACATCATGGAATCACTTTTGAGCATATTGAAGCGATCCGGTTACGTCGCAACATGAAAGTTACGGACTTTCGTAGTTTTCAGAATCATTTAGGAACAAAATTCTTTTAAAAACCAAACTTTTATGCAACTTTTGAAACTTAGTCATACAAAAGACATAAGGGCCAATATTTCATCTTATCAAGTATACGAAGACCAAGAAACAAATAAGAATCACAGACATGGTCGGATCGCAAGAGTAGAATTTCCTCGAGGCTCGTGTCACAATTAGGCTAGGGTTTGCAAACGACACAACGGATAGTTGGATGACCCGAACAACACTTCCACGTCGCTTAGGGACCTCAAATTAGTGGATTTACATCAACGAAATATTTTTGGAATGGCTAAATCTTGGTCTTACTTTTTCCTCCCTTTGGCCGAATGGTTAGGTTGTTGTTCTTCAACTTTCTTGATTTTTCTAAGCATGTAGAGAATGGAAAAGATCACTACTTAGTCATCTTTTATAACCACACACATATTACACAAGTGTCCATGGCCCACACATGTGTTGGACCAATTAAAATTGGCCACAAAATGTGTGGGGCCATTTGAAGACCACACGGCCACAAGGCCATTTTGCATGATTTCCAACTTCCAACAATTCCACTTTTGGTCCCAAATTTTCCTAGTTGTTCCATGCCAACAAATTCATGAGTAATTTAGGTCCTAAAATAAAATCGAAGGTCAAAAGTCTCGACTTTGCATCCCGGAATGATTTTATCTCCAACCTATCATAATGTGCAAAAATGCGGGATATAACATTATATGGCTGCATACACGACTCATTTGATCTCAAGCATTAGCAGATTTATTGGCAAGAAGCCCAGTAGATGACAACTCCGTACCTTTGTGGACTTACTTCCCGGATGAAGAAGTGATGACAATTGAGGGCGAAGAAAATGAAGATGAATCCGGCTGGAAAGTATACTTTGATGGAGTGGTCAACTTTAAAGGATCAGGAATCAGAGCCGTTTTGTTTCAGACTTAGGCCAATATTATCCAGTGGCCACCAAGTTGAACTTCAGCTGCACCAACAATATGGCTGAATACGAAGCTTGCATCATACGTCTTCGTTTAGCCTTTGACATGGATGTGCGAAACCTTCAGGTAATTAGCGACTCGGATTTGTTGATTCATTAGGTTCGAGGACAATGGGCCACCAAAAAATGAGAAGATCATACCGTATGTTGGACTTGTGCAAAGACCAGCAGATCGGTTCCAAGAAGTCAAGTTCAAACATATACCAAGAACCAAGAATGAGTTTGCTGATGCATTGGCGACAATAGCATCCATGATTCAACATCCTGATAGTAAATACATTGATACTGTCAGAGTCGAAATCAGATATCAACCAGCTCACTGTGCTTTTATAGAAGCAGAGATCGATGGAAAACCTTGGTACGTTGACATTAAAATGTACTTGGATAAAGGAGAATATCCTGAAGGAATCACCATCAATCAAAAGAAGACTATCAGGAAGTTAGCAAATGGTTTCTTCCTCAATAATAATGTTCTGTACAAAAGAACCCCGGATCTGGGATTGCTTAGATGTGTTGACTCCGTCGAAGCTACAAGATTGATTGAAGAAGTGCATGCTGGAACCTGTGGGGCTCACATGAATGGGTTCGTGCTAGTGAAGAAAATCGTAAGAACAGGTTATTACTGAATGACCATAGAGAACGATTGTAGCAAATTCGTCCAGAAATGCCACAAGTGTCAAATTCATAGAGACTTGATAAAGGTCCCACCAACAGAACTGAATGTTATGATGTCGCCCTGGCCGTTCGCCGCTTGGGGCATGGATGTCATAGGACCGATTGAGCCAGCTGCGTCAAACAAGCATCATTTTATTTTGGTCGCCATAGACTACTTCACCAAATGGGTGGAAGCGGCATTTTATGCATCAGTAACAAAGAAAGTAGTAGCGGATTTTGTGCACAGCAACATCATATGCCGATTCGGCATCCCAAAACCGATCACAACAGACAATAGGGTTAAACTGAATAGCTACTTGATGAAAGAAATGTGTGCGCAATTCTGAATGACACACCGAAATTTGATCACATACCGGCCACAAATGAATGAAGCTGTGAAAGCCAACAAAAACATCAAGAAGATCCTCAGAAAGATGATTGATAACTACAAAGACTGGCATGAACAACTGCCATATGCATTGCTGGGATATCGCACAACCGCCAGAACTTCAACTGAAGCCAGTCCGTACCTGCTGGTCTATGGTACTGAGGCCGTGATACTAGCCGAAGCAGAAATCCCTTCACTTCGAATCATACAAGAAGTTGAATTAGACGACACAGAATGGATCCGCAAGAGGTATGAACAACTAGCTTTGATAGATGAAAAGAGGATGATTGTCGTTTGCCACGGTTAGCTGTACCAACAAAGAATGGCACGAGCTTTCAACAAACATGTGAGAACTAGACTTTTCCAAATAGGGCAATTAGTGCTCAAGCGGATATTCCCAAATCAAGAACAATACAAAGGAAAGTGTGCACCAAACTGGTAAGGGCCCTATATAGTGCGGAAAGTATTATCAGGAGGAGCAGTTGTCCTCTTGAAATGGATGGTCAAGAGTGGCCAAGAGCAATAAATTCAGACGCCATCAAAAGATACTATGTGTAAGAAGAAAACGACTTCAGAGATTCGTAGCTTTAGTTTTATTTGCTTGTAATTGCATTTCCATTCCTTGTAATTTTACATTTTTAGTAGAAAACCAAAACCAAACCTTATGTACGAACTACGCAAGGACCTGATTCCCCATACTTATAAGGGGATACGTAGGCACTTTTCCAAGCTCAGTCTCTTTAACCCAAAAATCCAAAATCATGTATTCTGAACTACGTTATGAACTGATTCCCATTTGGGATACGTAGGCGCTCTTTGAGTTCGGTCTCACCAAAAAAAAAAAAAAACAAAAAAAAATTTTTTTTTTGCCCCGAACTACGTTATGACCTGATTCCCATTTGGGATACGTAGGCGCTCTCCTGAGCTCGGTCATTCCAAACAAAATTCCCAATAAACCTTAAGAAAACCTCAAAAATGCTTTAGCAAGAGAAATATAAAGGTAACCCCACATGGAAACTGGGGATCCAGAATCAACAAGTACACCCTTACACCGGGGCAGAATTTTTGAGAAGCTCTCAAAAATTCCTTCGACATGGCGAAATCCGGTTTTATACAAAGATGTATATAAACTGGGGCAAAATTTTACAAAGGGATTCAAAAAATTTAGTGCAAGACAAGATCAAGACGAAAAGAAGTGATAGAAGACTTTGTTCGAGTAATCAATGTCATGACATTAAAAGGCTACGTATAAAATATATCATTTTAAAAAAAATACATATATACCACTACTACAGATTTATTACTGCAAATATATATGTTTTCAAAAAATCATCGCCCAAAGAATTTCCTCTTTGCGAAAGCAAAAGATTTTCAAGGAAAATGAGCATTCTTTCCTGCCAAAGTGTGAACGGTAGAAATCCACATGCAGGAAGAGTGGTCGACGATATAGGAAACTCACTAATTTTTCTGTGGATGCAGGAACAAACAAGCAAGGATATTTTCACTAACTTGTTTTCTAGAAATGTTTGAAACAGGGATAACAATAACAAAGAAAAATGAAGAAGAAATCTCAAGAAGAAATGGCAAAAAGGGGTATCCACAAAAAGGGTAACGAAATTCTCCTTAAGTAAAGTTGTTTTACACTGACGAGTTTGTTCATTTTGCAGAGCACAAAAATTTTTAGAAAGAGAAAAATTATTACAGTTTTAAGACTACTGAAAGATATAATCACGGCTTACCAAAGCCTAGTCTCCACTAAACAGTATTGTATCAAGGTATTGAGACCTCGGCCTAGACGTCGTATGGCTTGCCTTAATACATTGACTGATTAGACATCTTAAATTTGGTAAGCACAGCTCTCGCCTGAATCAGGTGACATAATTCTGACATCAAATTTAAGATCGTCGACAAGGAATGTCAGCAAAGATGAATTAATTCTTGCCCAAAGGGTGGTTACAGTTTTTCATCCTGACAACCTATGATTTGAAGACAAAGAGTTGATATCGGCATTGTAGTGTCGTATTCACTGAGAAAGAGTCTAGTACTTTTGGAAGATGTGAACCCTGTCGACGGGCGGGTATTCTTCCCCGGAGTCAAAAAAGAAAAGTGTCAGTCTTACCACTAAGGTAGGCTTCGTTCCTCAAAATGACGATATGGATTAAACGACTTCGTGCCGAACGGGCTGTAGTCGCCATCCATATATAGCCAAAAATAGGTAGCATAATTTTGAGGATGATGTCCACAATTGTTGAAATACGAATGTGATTCCTAAATCAAGATTTGCGGTCGCTACTGCAGTTTATCCCAAGTTAATGTAATTCTGGTTCAGGGATAACGATTGTCATGAGAAAAGGCCCCGCACTTGAGTATGCAGTTGTTACCTTGAATATTCTGACTAAATGTTGTAATTCTAGACACAGAGGTTAGTAGTCATCAAGAAAGGAATATGATATTGCTCTCTGACATACAATCTTCATTTGGGTATTTTTGTCTATAAGTGATGTAGTCCCGAACTAGTATACTGCGCACTTCGTATGACGATAATGGTGCAGTCGACACGAGATTTGCGACAATCACCGCAGTATGTGAAAATGATGTGATCTCAAATTTTCAGGGGTAGTAGACGTCATAAGAAACAAAAATTACTTTGCACTTGGAAACATGGACTTCATTAATAGCATCCTGCTAGCGAAAACAAAAACCGGACCGGGGTGTGTAGTTTTCGCAAAAAATGCGATATAGCCCGACCCAGATCCCCACAAAAGTTATCATTGAACAATGAAAACATCTGAAAATGATGAGAAAAGAGCCGGCCAAAGTGTGATGATCATTATCCAAAGTAGTCAAAAGGTTATTTTTCAAAAAAAAAAAAATACATGAAAGCACACACTTACAGGAGAAGAAGAAAGAAAAGGGACAAGCATTTGCAAAAAGACAGACATAATATCGGAGGATGACAAGTCAACGTCAACAAAAAGGAAAAATGCCGCTCAGGTATGACTACGTTAAGATCAAATTTTTCGATTAACTAGCATTTTTTATTAACTAACACGCATGACTCAGCATTTGGAGACGAGCTAGAAGCTACAGAGGACAGAAGAAAAAAGCTGGATTCAGAACATGAGGAGCATACGTGGAACTTTTTCTTGGGAAACTGGTCAGAAACTGTGTACGAGAGTCAAGCTTTCTACACTAGGGATTGGAAAATCACTTCAAACATCAACACTCATAAATCCTTTTCAAAAACCGCCTTCGGTTCAGATTTTCAACCGTAAATAGCCAAAGGGATTCCCACATAAAGGGATATTCCTTTTTGGGCTATCAAGTCGAACTACAATTGGCCTGATTCTCAAAGTCAAGGATATGTAGGCTACTCAAGTTTCGAGTATCGGCCATATTCCTATAATTATCTCGGGACACCTCGAGATAGTTTAACGAAAATTCCTTACTTTATAGTCCTCACAGAGTCAGAACTACAAACAGCCTGAATTCTTATATAACCTGAGATATGTAGGAAGTCCAGAAACCGGGGTCCGGCCATACTTTTGAAATCTTGCGCAAAGAAAGCTGTAATTTCAATTATTCGGTAAAAATTAAGTTTGTCAACTTCGTAGCTCAAGGATGGCTTTGCCATCCTCGAACTCCGAAGGGGCAGTTGTTGACACCAAATTTTCACCTCATAAGATGCGTATTTTAATATTTTAAATTTCCCGAGTCAAAGACGGAGCAATGATGCACCCTTAAAAATTAAAATTTTAAAAGTCCCGAGAAAATTGTAAAACTGAAGTTTAATTATTATTTCATAAAAATTGACAATTACAAGAAAATTACGAGTTATTTACTTTCACAAACATGTTTTGAAATAAAGATAAATATCCCGCTCCGTCTTAGTTGGGAAAATTACTAATTAAAACGATGTATGAATTACAGCTCATTTTGACCCCATTTTTCACATTTTTAAATATTGCTCGGAACTATGTCAATATTGGGCTTGTTTTAAAGCTTGGGTTTTAAAAAACTACGTATTATAAATCTTATTTTCGTCAAAAGTTATTTTACGAGGAAGTTGTAGACGAATACATTTTTTAAAGAATATGTAATTTATTTTTTTAAATGAGTAAAATGTTTGGAAAAGGTGTTTTCATTAAAAGGAAGGGTTAATTTAAACCTTTTAAAAACTAAGAGGGGGGAATTTATTAAAAAGGGGGAGTGAAAGTTTATTAAAAATAAACTTTTACGCCCTCCCCCCTGTCATGACCCAACCGCCATGACTGGCACCCATCTAAATCCTAGTGGGCGAACCAACATACAAGACCCCTATTCATTCAATCCAGTTTTATATTAACAAAGCTAAACAGTATTACTCATACAAACATCAAAAGAACAAAATAAGTCATGCCATAAATTCTGAAATAAGTGCGGAAGTTTTAACTATTACAATCCCCAAAATTCGAAAGTCATCGTACAGGACTCTAATCTAAAACATGTCTAAGAAACTGAAGTCATAACAATTAAATGAGCATAATGTCCAGAGTACGAAAAGACATCATAGCAAGAATATCTTCGGGCGGCCTGGCATGGGAAGAAGCTCACCCTAAAATCTGTCAACAAATATCCTCCATGCAAGATGTGAGGACGAGCAACAGTCTCTATATCACAATCTGCACTCAAAATAATGCAACAAAGTAGTATCAGTACAAACACTATGTACTGGTAGATATCATAGGCCGACTAAGATTAGTATCATGCATATTCCATAAAATCAATAGAATAAAACAAACCAGTCAACATACATGAATATCAATAAATCACAGCAAGTCAACCAAGGAAAATCAAAATCAAATCACTAGGATTTCAAGCATCACAATCACATAAGCCAGAACGAAAATAAATTTACCACAATAACCTCACTCGCTGTACATACATGCTATCTGATGTCATAGCTCAGTAGTCATGACCTGCAAGGGACCCATGGTGTCCATGTACCACTCATTCCGGATTCACTTGTTATATCCCGTATTTCGTACTTTGGAACAATCCGGTTTATCTATGGTAAGTTTGAGACAAAACCATTTCGAGATACAAAGTCGGGACTTTTGACCTTCGATTTTGTTTTAAGACCTAAAGTGTTCATGAATTTGTTGGCAAGGAACAATTAGGAAAATTTGAGACCAAAATTGGAATTTATGGAAGTTGAAAATCATGCATTTTTCTCTTGTTTGGCCGTGTGGTGTGGGGTTTGGCCCACACAATTTGTGGACAATTTTGATTGGTCCAACACTTGTGTGGGCCAAGGGACACATGTACAAGTCTTGTTAGTATATAAAAATGACTTCTAAGTCATCTATGCTCATTCCCACACTTAGAAAATAAAACAAGAAGTTGAAGAACCAAGAGGGAGGCTCTCGGCCAAACCCCCACAATTTGAACTTTCATTCAAGTCCTTCTAAAATTATTTTGTTGATGCAAACCCACTATTTTGAGGTCCCTAAGTAGCGTGGAAGCGTTGTTGGAGCGATCAACCCGCTAGTTTTCATTATCGCAAACCCTAGCCTATTGTGAGGTCAAGGAAGAAAGGTAAGATTTGATTATGTTTTATGTGTTATAAAGGTTGTATGTATGTTGTAGTATGCTAAAATGAAGGAAATTCATGAAATATAGTGAGTTGGAATTGAGGCCATGTGTGTGAGGGTTGGGCGTGTGAAGTGTGTGTGTTGTGTGTTATGTTTGAGTGATGAATTAAGTTCTATATAGTATGTTGATGGTTGTAGTGTGAAGGAATGAATGAGAATTATCCATATGTATATATGTTGTGTGTTGGCCGAAAATGATCATGGAATATGACAAAGAATGCATTAATGTCGCTTAGCGTTTTAGTGGTTATCGTAATGAATTCTATGTTGGAAATGAGCTTTTAATAACTCAAGTTTAATGTTGTAATTGTATGGGCTGATTTGAAGGTTATTGTGCATTTAATGTAAATTGTATATTGATGAGAATAGCATTGTTAGAATGTGAATTGTTGGTGCAAATCATGATTCGGAAGTTAGAAATGGGCTATGGTGGTGTCTCTGGTTTGGGAGCAGTTTTTGAGCAAATTGGAGCCTTGTTGGATTGTTGGAAATATTGTATATATTGTTTGAAATGTCCTTAAATGA
>NW_026713357.1:0-27602 GCF_029784015.1 Lycium ferocissimum | reverse complement strand
ACACTCCATTCCAATGAAAAGATGAATATGCAACATACACTTTGTAACAAAATCGAAAGAAATTACAACCTTGTCCTTAACTTATCATGACTAACTCGGATTACCCCAATGTACCAAAATACGGGATATAACATCCTTCCCCCCTTTAGAACATTCGTCCTCGAATGTTCAACTAATCGCATAAGGTCTTATGGGAATCTCAAGGGGTTTTTTTTATCTTTCACTTGCATCTCTCGCACTCGCTCCCCCCTTTAGGGGCATACTTATACTATCACCCGATTATATTTTGCCCTATTCCCGTATTTTCCAGTCTCACTTAGGCGACACGTTTATTCCGACATTTCAATCCTCTTGCCTTTCATTTACTCACTTTCTTTCTTTCCCAAATATCATTATGTTGACACTTTGCAAACTAGCACTTAGTAATCCAATTCCATAATATAACACCTCTTAACCCTGTACCCGTTCTAGTCCACTTTTTCCTTAATATCTCGCAAGCTTTCTTACCAATATATCCATATCCGTCACAATTCTTTTCCTCCTTACTCTTGTCTTAATCATACTATTACTTCTTTCTCGAAGTCAACCATACTCGCAACTTACTCAAATCTTACCATTACAGTAGACACGGCCTTTCAAGTCGTATTACAAACCTACATCTCATTTTTTTTTTCTGGGAAAATTTCGGTAGAGTTTCCTCTATATTTCTTACTATCTCAAAACCTGCACACTGGAAATACCAACAATGCCTCACAGGGCCAAAATACATATACATATCATATCATATCACAGCCACACAGGGCTCCCAATATCCATAACGGTCTGAAAATAATGGACTTACCTTATATGCTTAACACGACCACGCGTGTTACACTTTCCTGTCTACTTTCCTTTTCACTTTCCAACATTACATTTCAATCGTACGTCAATACCTTACCCAACATATATCTTTCATACCTTTGCTTACCTGCGTGCTTAGTAACTTCCAATATCATCAATGACTTTCTTCTATCAGTGTCATTCTTAAGGTGCAATCACAAATCAAGGTAAGAAGTCCCATCTCTTATGACTTGGCTCTATGGCACGATCTCAGATGTGAAAGAAGAGTAACCACCCTAGATGCCCCGTAGCCTCCTGTTTATATATGTGGCGCGCTACACACCATAAACAAGACTCTACTGGACACGACTTTGCAGACAACCCCCTAGGACGAACCGCTCTGATACCAATTTGTCACACCCTAATTTCCGACAGGGTGTGATGGGCACCCGACCCTTACCTAGGGCCGAGCGAACCCGCTGACTTTCGTAATACTCATAATCATACTGTGCCCGCAAAACATGACAAGCACATAATGAAAATTTTTCGGAAAACAAACATGCTTTTCATCCTTTTCAAATAAAATAAAGTCTGCCATCGAATGAAATCTGTAATGTAATGCACAACAATACATCGGCTTATATAGTCGCTTTCAAAACAAATCTGACATTTCATACACTCGACACTGTGCCAAAGTCTCTAACATAACTCCAGATACCATACAAAAGCATTCTGACTCGGCAGCACTCCGGAGGAAATTGAGCTCGCCAATCCAGCTAGAACATCTTCTGCTAACATCACCTACTCATCTGTATATACCTGCGCGGCATGAAACGCAGCCCCCGGAGAAAGGGGGTCAGTATGGAATATGTACTGAGCTTGTAAAGCATGGCATACAGAAAACTAGGTCATAACCAAAGTAAGGAGTGCAGAAAATGAGCATAAAAATCCAGAATACCAAAGGGCTTGCACAAGTACAATTCATACATAGGCGGTACAAGACAAATGTGATAATCCGAATGCCAAAATGCTTAGCTTTCTTTTTTAAAAACGTTTATGTCTCATATATATAGAAATAGAACAAATCATATGAGCTGACATTAACCGACTGATCATAATCCAGACTGTCAAAATCACATATCATAGGCACACATACACATACCGCGGTCAAGTACCCAGCGGCCAATGTCACATATACACATACCGCGGTCAAGTACCCAGCGGCAATATCACATATACACATACCGCGGCCAAATACCCAGCGGCAATATCACATATACACATACCGCGTACCAAAATGGTCAATATCACATATACGACATACCGCGGCCAAGAATCCGGCATCAATATCACATACCTAAGATACTGCATGCCAAGAATCCAGCGGTCAATATCACATACCGGCATACCGCGGCCAAGAATCCAGCGGTCAATATCACATACCGGCATACCGCGGCCAAGAATCCAGCGGTCAATATCACATAGTGCGCACGATCACACAACCGGCCCGGGACTCGGCGAAAGACATACAACAAAATGCACAAGCAGAATCGTGGGAAACCATATGCAATGCAAAACACTTACAAAGACCCAATAGGATAATCAAAACGAACTGTTATTTCAAAACCGAAACAATAGTCAAATCAGATTTTTCTTCCGAATGTCACTCGGGAACATATCAACCCGAACTTCAGAAACCATAGTTACGTACAAAATCACATACATAAAAATCCTTATTTCAGACTCAACCGATAAATAAGTAATCCTACTCGGGGGTCGGAAAGATAGTCATATTAAGTTCTTTCAAAAAGAGGTCGTTAAAACCAAACATAGAAAAGTCGCGGGACCCACGGACGAGCGTCAACCCAATCCGGGCCCGCCTATGAAAATCAAAGTCATTACTCGTCATGAAATCATTTGCGAAGACGTCAAAGC
The DNA here is from genome assembly GCF_029784015.1 of Lycium ferocissimum. NCBI lineage: Eukaryota > Viridiplantae > Streptophyta > Magnoliopsida > Solanales > Solanaceae > Lycium > Lycium ferocissimum. Next base: position 24,848 of record NW_026713357.1, on the reverse strand, counting down.
GATCCGAGCCCTTTCTTGAAAGTTACGGTCATTCGTAGTTTCAGATTCGTTTAGGAACAAAACTCTTTTGAAAACAAAACTTTTATGCAACTTTTGAAATCCAACCATACAAAAGACATATAAGCCATGGCTTGACCATATAAGGATGCCAACATCAAGAAGCAAATATGAATCATAATCATGCTCGGAACTTCGGAATAGAGTTGCCCCCAAGGCTCATAACATATCATAGCTTACTTCCGTCTAAGACATGCCACAAGAAAGAAAGGTAAGCTTTACATACCTTGATTGCTTCCTAAGCTAATCCAAACTCAAGTCTCGGCTTCTCAAAATCTACAACACGTCATTAGACACCAAACATTAGTCATAGGCACCTCGGTAATCCCATTTTAAGTTCGCACTTTATTTACAAAAATTTGGGCAGCATTTCCCCTGTAAACTCAACACCCCGAGAATTCAACTCGGCCAAATATCCAACAACAATACCAACAACCACATCAACAATATCAATAAGCAATTCTAAACGCATTCTAACATTAATAATTCCTTTCTACATAATTCGACAACATTCATGCATATTCCATTCAACTTCATATATTCAAACTAACATCAACGACCGCATATTCAAATACCAATCCAAAACCATTCAAACACGATTCAAGAACATTTCCAACAATCCGCACAATATTCAAACAATCCAATTAATACTCTACTCCACCCGAAACCTCAAATTTCCATAAGAACAACAACAATACATTTTCTTCCTTCCAAATTCATAAACCATACTAACAATCCATACTTTAACAACATCAATCTCATAATTACAAGAAACTATATTAAGATTACATTGGCTTCCAAAACAGCCCATATACAACTTTACCTTCAACTTAATGCATTAATTCTTCATTTTGTTCATCATAAATCCACAACAACAACAATCTAAACATGCTAAATAAAATTAGTCCTTCACTCCTACATAATGTCACATACACACGGCCAAGCCTCAACATTCAAACTTTCATGAATTTCATTCCTTTCTACATCACATAATCCATAACAACAACAACAACTAACATACCAAGTAAATTCAATTCATTCCTTCTATACAAACAACCCACACTCACGGCCACAACAACAACTCCCTACTTTCATGATTTTCATCCACTTCTACGTATTACAACATGCACATATCATCTATAACACATGTAAAATAAGATTGAACCTTACCTTTTTCCTCTCAACCTCCTCCATTCGGCTAGGATGAGAACTTCAAGAACAAACACCTTGCTTGCTTCAACAACAACTCCATGTTGTTTAGGACCTTCCAATGAGTTGAAAACCTAGAAGAAAATATTTTTTTGGAGAGAATTTTTGGTCTTCAAATTTTTCCTTCAATGGCCGAATGGCCTTCTCCTTTTGCTCTCCAAGCTTCTTGAAAATTCTAAGAGATAACAAATGATGAAGATGACTTAAATTAGTCATCTTTCTCTACATATATAATTCACACATGTGGCCCTATGGACCACACCCACACATGGCCACATATGGCCATTTTCATGAAATATCAAATTTCCAAAATTTCACTTCTAGCCCCAAATTCTCATAAAATGCCTAACTTCCCATAATTCACTTTTGACCCCAAATTTTTCTTATTCCAATTTTACCCTTAACACTCCATGCCAATGAAAAGATGAATATGCAACTTATGCACTTTTAACAAAATCGGAAGAAATTACAACCTTGTCCTTAACTTATCATGACTAACTCGGATTACCCCAATGTACCAAAATACGGGATATAACATCCTTCCCCCCTTTAGAACATTCGTCCTCGAATGTTCAACTAATCGCATAAGGTCTTATGGGAATCTCAAGGGGGTTTCTTTATCTTGCACTTGCATCTCTCGCACTCGCTTCCCCCCTTTAGGGGCATACTTATACTATCACCCGATTATATTTTGCCCTATTCCCGTATTTTCCAGTCTCACTTAGGCGACACGTTTATTCCGACATTTCGATCCTCTTGCCTTTCATTTACTCACTTTCTTTCTTTCCCAAATATCATTATGTTGACACTTTCCAAACTAGCACTTAGTAATCCAATTCCATAATATAACACCTCTTAACCCTTTACCCGTTCTAGTCCACTTTATCCTTAATATCTCGCAAGCTTTCTTATCAATATATCCATATCCATCACAATTCTTTTCCTCCTTACTCTTGTCTTAATCATACTATTACTTCTTTCTCGAAGTCAACCATACTCGCAACTTACTCAAATCTTACCATTACGGTGGACACGGCCTTTCAAGTCGTATTACAAACCTACATCTCATTTTCTTTTTTTTTTTCTGGGAAAATTTCGGCAGAGTTTCCTCTATATTTCTTACTATCTCAAAACCTGCACACAGGAAATACCAACAATGCCTCACAGGGCCAAAATACATATACATATCATATCATATCGCAGCCACACAGGGCTCCCAATATCCATAACGGTCTGAAAATAATGGACTTACCTTATATGCTTAACACGACCACGCGTGTTACACTTTCCTGTCTACTTTCCTTTTCACTTTCCAACTTTACATTTCAATCGTACGTCAATACCTTACCCAACATATATCTTTCATACCTTTGCTTACCTGCGTGCTTAGTAACTTCCAATATCATCAATCACTTTCTTCTATCAGTGTCATTCTTCAGCTGCAATCACAAATCAGGGTAAGAAGTCCCATCTCCTATGACTTGGCTCTATGGCACGATCTCAGATGTGAAAGAAGAGTAACCACCCTAGATGCCCCGTAGCCTCCTGTTTATAAATGTGGCGCGCAACACACCATAAACAAGACTCTACTTGACACGACTTTGCAGACAACCCCTAGGACGAACTGCTCTGATACCAATTTGTCACACCCTAATTTCCGACAGAGTGTGATGGGCACCCGACCCTTACCTAGGGCCGAGCGAACCCGCTGACTTTCGTAATACTCATAATCATACTGGGCCCGCAAAACATGACATAAGCACATAATGAAAATTTTTCGGAAAACAAACATGCCTTTCATCTTTGTCAAATCAAATAAAGTCTATCATAACAAATATGTAACATAATGCATAATAATACATCGGCTTACATAGCCGCTTACAAAACTGACATATCACACACACGACACTGTCTGCAAAGTCTCTACCATAACTCCAGATACCATACAAAAGCACTCTGACTCGGCAGCACTCCGGAGGAAATGGAGCTCGCCAATCCAGCTGGAACATCTTCTGCTAACATCACCTACTCATCTGTATATACCTGCGCGGCATGAAACGCAGCCCCCGAAGAAAGGGGGTCAGTACGGAATATGTACTGAGCATGTAAAGCATGGCATACGGAAAACGAGGTCATAACCAAAGTAAGGAGTGCAGAAAATGAGCATAAAAATCCAGAATACCAAAGGGCTTGCACCTGAAGTACAAATCATACATAGGCGGTACGGAAGACAAATGTGATAATCCGAATGCCAAAATGCTTAGCTTTCTTTTGTAAAACGTTTCTGTCTCATATATATAGAAAATAGAACAAATCATATGAGCTGACATTAACCGACTGATCATAATCCAGACTGTCAAAATCACATATCATAGGCACACATACACATACCGCGGTCAAGTACCCAGCGGCCAATGTCACATATACACATACCGCGGTCAAGTACCCGGCAATATCACATATACACATACCGCGGCCAAATACCCAGCGGCAATATCACATATACACATACCGCGGCCAAGAATCCAGCGGTCAATATCACATACCGGCATACCGCGGCCAAGAATCCAGCGGTCAATATCACATACCGGCATACCGCGGCCAAGAATCCAGCGGTCAATATCACATACCGGCATACCGCGGCCAAGAATCCAGCGGTCAATATCACATACCGGCATACCGCGGCCAAGAATCCAGCGGTCAATATCACATAGTGCGCACGATCACACAACCGGCCCGGGACTCGGCGAAAGACATACAACAAAATGCACAAGCAGAATCGTGGGAAACCATATGCAATGCAAAACACTTACAAAGACCCAATAGGATAATCAAAACGAACTGTTATTTCAAAACCGAAACAATAGTCAAATCAGATTTTTCTTCCGAATGTCACTCGGGAACATATCAACCCGAACTTCAGAAACCATAGTTACGTATCAAAATCACATACATAAAAATCCTTATTTCAGACTCAACCGATAAATAAGTAATCATACTCGGGGGTCGGAAAGATAGTCATATTAAGTTCTTTCAAAAATAGGTCGTTAAAACCAAACATAGAAAAGTCGCGGGACCCACGGACGAGCGTCAACCCAATCCGGGCCCGCCTATGAAAATTAAAGTCATTACTCGTCATGAAATCATTTGCGAAGACATCGAAGCGATCCGAGCCCTTTCTTGAAAGTTACCGTCGTTCGTAGTTTCAGAATCGTTTAGGAACAAAACTCTTTTGAAAACAAAACTTTTATGCAACTTTTGAAATCCAACCATACAAAAGACATATAACCCATGGCTTGACCATATAAGGATGCCAACATCAAGAAACAAATATGAATCATAATCATGCTCGGAACTTCGGAATAGAGTTTCCCCCAAGGCTCATAACATATCATAGCTTACTTCCGTCTAAGACATGCCACAAGAAAGAAAGGTAAGCTTTACATACCTTGATTGCTTCCTAAGCTAATCCAAACTCAAGTCTCGGCTTCTCAAAATCTACAACACGTCATTAGACACCAAACATTAGTCATAGGCACCTCGGAATCCCATTTTAAGTTCACACTTTATTTACAGAAATTTGGGCAGCATTTCCCCGGTAAACTCAACACCCCGAGAATTCAACTCGGCCAAATATCCAACAACAATACCAACAACCACATCAACAATATCCATAAGCAATTCCAAACGCATTCTAACATTAATAATTCCTTTCTACATAATTCGACAACATTCATGCATATTCCATTCAACTTCATATATTCAAACTAACATCAACGACCGCATATTCAAATACCAATCCAAAACCATTCAAGAACATTTTCAACAATCCGCACAATATTCAAACAATCCAATTAATACTCTACTCCACCCGAAACCTCAAATTTCCATAAGAACAACAACAATACATTTTCTTCCTTCCAAATTCATAAACCATACTAACAATCCATACTTTAACAACATCAATCTCATAATTACAAGAAACTATATTAAGATTACATTGGCTTCCAAAACAGCCCATATACAACTTTACCTTCAACTTAATGCATTAATTCTTCATTTTGTTCATCATAAATCCACAACAACAACAATCTAAACATGCTAAATAAAATTAGTCCTTCACTCCTACATAATGTCACATACACACGGCCAAGCCTCAATATTCAAACTTTCATGAATTTCATTCCTTTCTACATCACATAATCCATAACAACAACAACTAACATACCAAGTAAATTCAATTCATTCCTTCTATACAAACAACCCACACTCACGGCCACAACAACAACTCCCTACTTTCATGATTTTCATCCACTTCTACGTATTACAACATGCACATATCATCTATAACACATGTAAAATAAGATTGAACCTTACCTTTTTCCTCTCAACCTCCTCCATTCGGCTAGGATGAGAACTTCAAGAACAAACACCTTGCTTGCTTCAACAACAACTCCATGTTGTTTAGGACCTTCCAATGAGTTGAAAACCTAGAAGAAAATATTTTTTGGAGAGAATTTTTGGTCTTCAAATTTTTCCTTCAATGGCCGAATGGCCTTCTCCTTTGCTCTCCAAGCTTCTTGAAAATTCTAAGAGATAACAAATGATGAAGATGACTTAAATTAGTCATCTTTCTCTACATATATAATTCACACATGTGGCCCTATGGCCCACACACACATGGCCACATATGGCCATTTTCATGAAATATCAAATTTCCAAAATTTCACTTCTAGCCCCAAATTCTCATAAAATGCCTAACTTCCCATAATTCACTTTTGACCCCAAATTTTCCTTATTCCAATTTTACCCTTAACACTCCATGCCAATGAAAAGATGAATATGCAACTTATGCACTTTTAACAAAATCGGAAGAAATTACAACCTTGTCCTTAACTTATCATGACTAACTCGGATTACCCCAATGTACCAAAATACGGGATATAACACCGGCCCTCTAGTGAGGGACGCGGTGAATAATGCAATGGAGTCGTGCACGAATACATGCTCCTCAGCCCGGACGCGGTGAAGGAAGGACATATTGAGGTAGCACGAGCGAGTAGTGAGAAACCAAATGCAATTAAAACATCTCAAAGACTCAATGAAGTAGCCTAAACGGAATGTCATTTGAAAGTCGGACAATAGTTATATCAAATGTCTTTCGAAAACATAGCATACATCATAAACGTATTAGCAAAACCATAGAGATCATAGTCATATTCAAACCATAGGGATCATAGTCTTATGCCAAACCAATCCGAGTCCGCCTCGGAAAGTTACAAACCTTATTCACTTTAGAACTTTCTACGAACAAATCGAAGCGATCCGAGCCTTTATGTGGAAGTTACAGACGTTCGTAGTTTCGGGATCGTTTAGGAACAAAACTCTTTTTGAAAACAAACTTTTATGCAACTTTTGAAATTTAGTCATGTGAAAAACATAAAGACCATAATTTGACTACTTTAAGAATACGAATATCAAGAAACAAATAAGGACCATAAACATGCTCGGACCGCAAGAATAGAGTTACCTCGAAATACGTGTCATAACTTACTTTTCAACTACGACATGCTAAAAGAAAGAAAGAATGGGCTTTACATACATCGTCCTCTTCCTAAGCTAGTCCAAACTTACGTCTCGACTTCTCGAAATCTACAACAACGTCATTAAGCATCAACCATTAGTCATAAGCACCGAAGGATCCAATTCCAAACCATTATTTTATCTACAGAAATTTGGGCAGCATTTCCCCTATAAATACGACATCCCCGAGAATTCAACTCGGCCAAATCTTCAACAACATTACCAACAACCATATAAACAACATCAATCATTAATTCAAAACGCATTCTAACATTAGTAACCTTCATCCACATAATTCGACGGCATTCTTTTATATTCATCTCAACTACATACTTTCAAGCTAACATGAACACTCTTAAGTTCAAGTACCCATCCAAGATCATGCAATTAAGGTTCAAGAACATTTTAAACAATCCACTCAATGATCAAACAAGCCAATCCAATACATGCTTCTCACCCGAAACCATTCCAATTTAACAAAAACATTACCAACCCCTTTCCTTCTTCCACATTCACAAATTATGTCAACAATACATACGTTTACAACTTCATTTTCATAAATTCAAGAAACCATATCAAGATCACATTATCTTTCAATTCAGCCCATACAATTATAACCTTAACTTGGATCATTAAAACTTCATTTTACATCATGGAATTCACAACGACGACAACCAAAATACTACATCACATTAGTCCCACATGCCTACACCAAATCAGCCCATTTTCGGCCACAACAACAACACACAAGTTCCATGGTTTTCATCCATTTCTACACATTACAACAACACCCAAACATGCTAAATACAATTAGTTCATCACTCCTACACAACAACACACACACACGGCCACAACACAATACATACGGCCACAACACAATACCCTTAATTTCATGAATTTCATTCATCTCCACATACTACGACATGCACAAACCATGCATAACATATGAAAATAAAAATTAAATCTCACCTTTTCCATGTAGCTTCACCACTCGGCTAGGCCTCCCATATGATATCAACAAATGATTTACTCGCTCCAACAACTACTCCACGTTAAAGAGGACCTTCCAATTGATATGAAAGTTAGGAGAAACAAATTTTTATTGATCAAATTTTCTTGGAGCTTATTCGGCCATAGCTATGGCCGAATGACTCTCTCTTGCTCTCTCTCAAAATTTCTTGAACTTTCTTGAAGTGAAAATAATGAGCATGACTTAATTAGTCATCCAACACTACATATATATTTCATACATGTGGCCTATGGCCCACAAGTCATGTGCATGGCCACATGGTCATTTTTTTCATGAAGTTAAGTTTCCAAAACTTCACCTTTGGCCCCAAATTTTCATGAAATGTCTAACTTTCCATAATTCATTTTTGGTCCCATATTTCATGAAATATTAGTTTCCATAATTCCACTTTTAACCCCAAATTTTCCTTAATATTTCCATCCAATAAAATCATAAGCGACTTTGTGCATTAAAACAAAATCGGGAAATAGCCTTGTCCATAACTTCCCGCAATTTACTCGGAATATCCCGACGTACGAAATGCGGGATATAACAATCACCCTCATGTAAGTAGCGCCGACATTCTTGAGCTTAAAAAGCATTACCCTGTAGTGATAGACTCCCCATGGTGTGATGAAGGCCATTTTCTGAGCATCTTCTTCATCCATCAGTATTTGATGATAACCCGCGTAACAGTCCACAAAAGACTGCACCTCATGTTTGGCACAATTGTCAATAAGTATGTGAATATTAGGGAGTGAGAAATTATCCTTTGGACTAGCGCGGTTAAGATTACGATAGTCCACATAGATTCTCATTTTCCCATCCTTCTTTGATACTGGGACTATGTTTGCTAACCATGTCGGGTATGGTGTCACTTCCACAACTCCCGACTAAATCTGTTTCTCGATTTCTTCTTTGATTCTGATGCTGGCATCGGGCTTAGGCTGTCTGTTTTTTTGCTTTACCGAACTGAATCCCTTTAGAATTGACAACCTATGAGCAACAATGTCTGTACTCAAACCTGGCATATCGGTGCATGACCCAACAAAAACATCTTCATACTCTTTCAGCAGACTTCGATACCTTTCTTTCTCAGGTTCTGTCAAATGTACACTTATCCCAATTTCTCGAACAATTTCCTTGTTTCCTAGATTAACAGCCTCTGCTTCCTCTAGGTTTGGTGTTGGTCTATTTTCATATTCCTCTTCGACGTCTATCAACCCTTCTGGTTAAGTTATCTCTTCTTTTTGATCTTTGCTTTGTTCGTCATCATTCTTAATTGTTTCATGACATTATTTCTAGCTTCTGTGTTATTACTATAAAGCAAAGTAACACAATTATCAATCGTATAAAAGCAATCTCAATTATGTAGTTATATATATAATGTAAAACAATTTTGTCTTATTGCAAACTTTGAGGCGTTTTTATTGAAATTTAAAAAGAGTGATAGAAAACTGTGGTCCTGACTCGGAATGGAACATCGAGCCATTTCCATTATTAAACAACACGTAATAAGGAAGTGTAAAAGCATGAAAAGGCGGTAAGCCGGGTCTCAAAGATGACTTTCTCCGTTTAACTGAAAGTGTGCATTCTTTCTACCGCAAGGTGTACAACGGGGTAGAAGTCAATCCACTTGACATTTCTCTTGGCTCAGCATGATGAATCTCCAGTGCTTCAAACCATTCTTTAATGATGGCTGCGCATTCCTCTTCCCAAAACAGTGCCCTTAAACCCTCTTCTGGATCTTCGCCACTGTGACTCAAAGGGCATGCAGTGAAGGACCGATATAGATGAGGAAATGGCTTTCTTATTTTAACAGGACCTCTTGGTCCATGTTCTGCTTCTTCTTCTGCCTCACATGGCTTGTATCCAATCCCAAATCGATATTTCCCATTTTCGATAGTTACTGGTTTTCTAATTCCATGTAAGTTCCTTCCCAGACCTTTCCCGGGCTCGAACCCATTTCTTATCATAGTCGTGGAAACTATTTTGTAGACCGGTGGAATAGGGATATCCTTATCATTCCCCTGCAATCTAACATGGCGAATTCAACGGTGTGAAAATTAGTATTGCTTGGCGATTTATCTATGACCGGTAATAAATTATCAGGATAGTTATGGATACTTCCTTTACAGTGAATCGTGACTTCTTGATCATCCCAGATGAATTTGAGAGATTGATGCAATGAAGACGCCACAACCCCAGCGGCGTGCAACCAAGGTCGTCCCAACAATAAGTTATAAGTTGTTTTGATATCCATGATAATGAACTCCACAATGAACTCTACGGGACCCATTTGTATGTGCAGATCTATTTCTCTAATTGGATCACTGGTTGCGCCATCATAAGCTTTTACATTTGTTCGACTCTAGCGAATTTTGCCAACATCATATCCAAGCGGTTTCAAAGTCGTCACAGGGCATACATTCACCCCAGCCCCTCCATCAATCAGCATTTGAGGGATAATCTTATCGCGGCTGTCACACCCTAACTTTCCATAGGGCATGATGGGCACCCGACCCTTACTTAGGGCCGAGCGAACCCGCTGATCCTCGTGATACTCATAATCATACTGGGCCCTTAATCATGACATGAATGCATAATGAAAGTTTTTCAAAGAACAACATACTTTTCGTCTTTCTCAAATCAAGTAAAATCTGTAAACATATGAAATCGGTAATATAATGCATAATGATACATCGGCTTACCGAGCCGCTTACAAAACTGACTTGTTACATACATGACTCTGTCTGCAAAGTCTCTAACATAATCAAGATACCATAACATAAACACTCTGACTCGGCAGCGCTCCGGCAGGAAATGGAGCTCACCAATCCGAGCCGGAACATCTGCTACTCATCCGTATACACACACGTGGCATGAAACGCGACCCCGAAGAAAAGGGGGTCGGACGGAATATGTATCGAGCATGTAAAGTATGAAATACGATGCAGAATCATACTGAAATCAGGAGTATAGAAAATCATAAAGCTTGCCTTTGAAACATAAATCATGCATGTCAATATCATGTAGTTCATATGCATATACATAACGTGTCCCGTCCCTCTAGTGAGGGACTCGGTAAGTAAAATCATCGTATCATCATGTCATCATATCAGCATGTCATCATATCATCATGTCATCATATATATATATATACATATATATACCGTACCCGGCCCTCTAGTGAGGGACTCGGTGAATAACGTGCCCCGGCCCTCTAATGAGGGACGCGGTGGAGGAGATCCTGTCTCCATCATGTGTACATCATACTCGGCCCATCCTGTGGGCTGGCGCCATCATCATATCATATAACGTGCCCCGGCCCTCTAGTGGGAGACGCGGTGAATAACGTGCCCCGGCCCTCTAGTGAGGGACGCGGTGAATAATGCAGTGGAGTTGCACGAATACATGCCCTGGCCCGGGACGCAGTGAAAGAAGTAATAACAGCTCGCACAAGCAGAGTAGTGAGAAACCATATGCACATAAATCATCTTTCGATAGATAAGTAGACAAATCACCGCTCGAGTATCAAACGGTAGTCATATCAAATCCGTTCTAAATATCATTAGGCCTGCATTGAAAGGAATGTGAGGGATCGTAGACATGTATCAAGCCAATCCGAGCCCGCCCATGAAAGTTACGGGCATTATACGTTATAGAATCATTTGCGAACATATCAAAGCAATCCGGTTCCGTCTATGAAAGTTACGGTCATTGTTAGACATAGAATCTTTTACGAACAAAAATTCTTTATGCAGCATTTAAAATCCAATCATACATACTACTTAAGGACCGCAGTTCGACCACATTAAGGATGCGAATGTCAAGAAGTGAATAAGAATCATGAATCATATTCGGAACTTATGAATGGAATTAACCCAAAGCTCATATCGTACATCACTTACATCTAAGACATGCCAAAAGAAGGAAGGGATAGCTTTACATACCTCGTCCGCTTCCTAAGCTAATCCAACTTAAGTCTCGGACTTTCCAAGATCTACAATAACGTCATTAGATACCAAACATTAGCCATAGGCACTTAGGAATTCAATTCCAGGCTAGCACTTTATCTACAGAAATTTGGGCAACATTTCCCCTATAAATTCAACAACCCCGAGAATTCAACTCGGCCAAATCATCAACAATAATACCAACAACCATACTAGCAACATCAACGAGTAATTCAAAACGCATTCTAACATTAGTAATTCTTTTCTACACAATTCGACAACATTCCATTTACATTCAAATCAACACATATAATCAATCTAACATCATTGCTCACGCGCTCAAATACCAATCCGAAACCAGTCAAACAAGATTCAAGACACTTCAAACAATCTGCACAATATTCAAAACAACCCAACCAATACACAATGCCACCCGAAACCTTCCAAACTTGACAAGAGCAACACAACACATTCTTTTCTTCCAAATTCATGAACTATACCAACAATCCACACGTTAACAACATCATTCTCTTAAATACAAGAAACTATATTAAAATCGAATTAACTTCCAAATCAGCCCACACGATTATAACTTCAACTTGGATCATTAATGTCACGACCCAGCCTCGTAGGCCTTGACTAGTGCTCGAATTGGGCACCCAAACACATTCATAGATCTGACTCACAAACAGATAGCTTATGCATATACAAATATCAGACGCTGTCTCAAATTATCTCAAACTGTCTCAAACATATCTCAAACACAAACGTATATATATCAGAAGCCGGCAAGGCTATCAAATGGCGCAACGGCCCAAAAACATATACAAATGCAAGCCGACAAAGTGCAACGTCACGGCGAATGGGATCGCCCGAATATATAACATACAAACACACACATGCAGAATAGGCCTAACCCACATATACGTCTACGGACCTCTAAACGAGACCAACGAATCATATGACGGGACAGGGCCCCGCCATACCCCTGAACAAACATATACATATGCAGCGAACAAATATATACCAAAATGTGGGCTCCGGAATAAGGGAAGCACTCCAAACAGCAGAAAAGGGTGTCCTAGACTGGCGGATCACCGAACTGTGCGTCTGTACCTGCGGGCATGAAACGTAACCCCCGAAGAAAGGGGGTCAGTACGGAATATGTACTGAGTATGCAAAGCAGAAGATATAGTAAACAAATCTGAGTCATAATCGAAATAGAGGTACAGAAAGTAAGTGCATATCCAAAAATACCAAAAAGTTTATTTTCAAAATATAAATCATGCATAGGGCTCAGAAAATATGGTCGCCCGCCCGTCGATGGCGCCATAACACAGCATAACACCAGAAGGTTTCAAATCTCCGTATCCCCGTCACACATCATAACACAGCATAACGCCATACACAGCGATAACACCAAATATAAGCGGAACCCGGCCCTACAGCGAGGGCTCGGTGAACCATAACACAGCATAACACCGGAGTATAACAAAGTGCGCACGACAACAGAACCGGCCTGGGACTCTGTTATATCCCGTATTTTGAGCAACGGGACAACATGAATGAATTATGTCAAGTTAGGATACAAGACTATTCCGGGACAAGAAGTCGGGATTTTCTTTTAATCATGACTTTTTTTTAAATAAGTGGTATATGACTTTGTTGGCATGAAGGCATTAAGGAAATATTTGGGGCCAAAAAGGAATTAAGACAACTTGCAAATCATGAAAATTAAGGGCCAAAGTGGCCGGCCATACTAGTTGTGGGCCATGGACACATGATTTTTTTCTTATATGGAAATTAAAAGATGACTAAGTCATCTTTCTCTCCATTCTTGTCTTAGAGAAACATCAAGAAACTTGAAGAAAAAAAAAAAGGCAAGCATTCGGCCATAGAGAGCAATTTCCAAGACCAAGAAATCTCATTCAAAAAAATTGGTTCTTCTAGCAAAACAAACAATTCAAGGGTGCTTATTAACGTGGAGTCGTTGTTTGAATCATCAAGCCACTCGTTTCCACTCTTGGGAGCTTTAGTGGACGTGTGAAGTGAAGAAGAAAAGGTAAGAACTAACTCTCTTTTATGTGTTGTGAATGGTGTGGGCATGTTGTAGTATGCTAATATGAATGAAATTCATGAAAACTTATGGATTGGAGTTGAACCGTGGGCATGGGCCATGCATGGCTTGTGGCCATGCAAGTGCCATGTTGTGTAGGATTGATAGCTTGAATTGTATGTAGCATGTTTCCTTGTTGTTGTAGCGTGTAGAATGAGTGTAAATCATATGTGTATGTGTGTGTTTGAAGGTGGCCGAATATAGGCCATGTTGGTGCCAAAGATGAGCAAATGTTACTTAAGGCTTTAGTTGTTGTCGTTGTGAGTTTTGTATCGTTAATGAGCCTTTGGAAGATCCACGTTGGTGTTGTGAAGGATGCGGGCTGTTTTGGGAGTCATTATGCTTGTAATGTAAATTTTGTAGTTAAGAGGATGACATTGTTTATGCATGGTTTGGTAGTATAATTTATGGAGTTTGAAAGAAAGAAATGAGGGAGTAGTGCTCTCGGGTTTGGAGTGGAATTCGGGTAAGTTGGGACAATGTTTGGGTTATTTGAAATATTGTGTGACTTGCTTAAAGTATTCTTGTATATGGTTTGAATGGGTTCGGATTAGCAATCGAGCGTATGAGCTTTAATGATAATTTGATTATATGAATATAGTTGAATATATTGGAATGTCTCTAAGTATGTAGCAAAATGTGTTTAGTGTTGGAACGTGTGGGAATTGAATATTAAGGTTGGAATACATTGTGAATTGATTATTGATGTTGTAGTTTGATTGTTTGTTGGGTTGTTGTTGAAATTGGCCGAGTTGAAATCTCGGGGTTGGTGCATTTACAGGGGAAAATCTTCGAAATTTCTATAGAATTTAATGTTCGTTTGGAATTGAATGCCTAAAGGCTTATGACTAATGTCAATATATTTGGCGCTATGTAGATCTTGGCGTACCCGAGACTTGAAGCTTGACTTAGCTTGCGAGCAGATAAGGTATGTAAAGCGTCGTTCTCCTTTCTTTGGCATGTCTTAGTACTATTAGGCTATGACCCGAGTCTCGGGGTTGTCCTACTCCAAAAATCCGAGCTTAGACGCGTACTTTATTCGATTCTAAAAACTTATTCCTTAATGTATTCAAACTAAGATTTCTTGTGTTTTCAAATGATTGAATTTTGAAAGACTTAAAAAGAATTTTGACTACAAAAGGGGTCCGAACTTCAAACGTCCGTAACTTTTGCATACGAGCTCGGAACGCCCCAAAACATAATATGTAAGTTCATAAGGCATAACTTTCCCCTAATCCTCGTAGTCGGGCTCGGATGGGGGTCGGCACCAGTCCGTGGGGCCCGCGGCTTTTCTATGCTACCCTTAGGGATTTTTGGAAAAACTTAATGTTGTTTCCACTTTGATTTCCGCATATGGGTTCCTTATTTACTTAATGAGTGATGATTATGATTGTTATGCATATGATTGCTCACGACTCCGCTCGTGCTTATGGTTATTGCCTCGTTCACCGGATCCCGGGCCGGTTACATTTCGTGCGCGTTATGATATAAATTCCGGTGTGATGCTGTGTTACGGTTTCCCGAGCTCCTCGCTAGAGAGCCGGGGTCCGTTTATACTTGGTGTTATGCTGTGTATGGTGTTATGGTTGGCTATGATATGTTATGGGGATATGTTAGGTTACGGAGATATGAAACTTTCTGGTGTGATGCTGTGGTATGGCGCCATCGACAGGCGGGCGACCATCGTTTTAAGAGCCTATGCATGACTTATATTTTGGTTACATATTTTGACGTTTTGCATATCATATCTATTTTCTGTATTCTGATATCGTGGATCTGTATTTCTGCTTTACATACTCAGTACATATTCCGTACGACCCCTCGCTTGGGGTCGTTCATGCCCGCAGGTACAGACGCTCAGCTTGGTGATCCACCCGCTTAGGACACCTATTCAGCTTTCTGGGATTGCTCCTTCGTCCGGAGCTGATATTTTGGTATATATACTTTTCTGATACATATGGACATATTTATTCAGGGGTACGACGGGGCCCTGTCCCGTCATATGATTTTGTTACTCTGTTTAGAGGTCGGTGGACATGTCTGTGGGTGTAGCTATATCCGTACAGCTATGTATGTGTGTGATATATGTTCGGGCGATTTTACCCGCCGTGGTAGCCTTGTCGGCTATTCTGATATGATTTGTACATTTTGACAGCCTATCCGGCTTATGCTACTTATGTTGGCTATTATGCGATATCTGAGGCTATTTGTGATTATTTATGATTACGTAAGTTACTATGCAAGATTCGGGTGTTGGGTAAGTACAAGTGTCCAATTCGGACATTAGTCACGGCCTACGGGGTTGGGTCGTGACAGACTCGGCGAAAGATACAATAGAAAGCACGAGCAGAGTCGTGAGTAACCATATATATAAAATCATTATCATAGACTCAAAAGGTAAGTAAAATGACCATACTTGGAAATCGGAATAATAGCCAAACCAAATTCTTTCAAAAGTCATCAGGATTACAAAAAGAAGGGTTGCGGGACCCACGGACGGGTGTTGACCCGAGCTGGGCTCGCCTATGGAAAACATACTCATCATACGCCATACAATCACCTATGAACATATCGAGGCAATCCGAGCCTTTCTGTGAAAGTTACGGTCGTTCGTAGTTACAGAATTCTTTTGAAAACGAAACTTTTTGTGCAACAATTGAAAATCAAATATTCCAAGGACATAAGGGCCAATATTTCATCATATCAAGCATACGAATTCCAAGAAACAAATAAGAGTCATAAACATGCTCGGATTGCGAGAATAGAATTTCCTCGAGGCTCGTGTCATAGCCTATTTGTAACTAAGGCATGCCAAAAGAAGAAAGGGTTGAGCTTTACATACCTCGATCGCTCTCAAGCTAATCCAAACTCAAGCTAATCCCAACCTACGCCTCGGGCTCTCCAAGGTGTACAAATACGTCATAATATGCCAAACGTTAGCCATAGGCATTTAGGCATTTAATTTCAAACTAACACTTAATTCTACAGAAAATTGGGCAGCACTTCCCTTGTAAATAGACCAACCCCGAGAATTTAACTCGGCCAAATCAATAACAACAACACCAACAACCAAACTAGCAACATCAATAATCAATCCGAAAAGCAATGTAACATTAGTAACCCTCTTTTACATCATTCAACAACATTCAAAATATTCAATTCAACGGCTTACATTCAAGCCAACATCAACGCTCATACGTTCCAATACTAACCCGAACCCATACCAACAATATTCAAAGACATTTTAAACAATTCATACAACATTTCAAACATCCCAAACAACATCCCAACTCACCCGAAATATGCCCCAAACCCGAGAACACCACTATAACCCATTCTTCACTTTCAAATCATGATTTGCACCAACAATCCACACTCTAACAATGTCATTCTCATAAATATACAAATTACTTCGCATGCACAATAATTCTCCAAATCAGCCCATACAATTACAACATCAATCTTGAGTCATTAAACTCTCATTTCCAACATAGAATTCACAATAACAACATTCAAAATTCCAACTAGAATTAATTCATTCATTGTCATATAATATGACCCATATTCGGCCAACACTACACATATACATATGTTGATGATTCTCATTCTTTTCTTCACACTACACAACTAAACATACTACATAAAATCATTTCATCATCCCAACGCAACCCACACACCTACACGGCCAAACCTCATACACACGGCCTCAACTCCAACCTACTATATTTCATGAATTTCATCCATTTTAACATACTACAACATGCATACACCATTCATAACACATAAAACAAGATTAAATCTTACCTTTCTTCTTCAACTTCACAAATAGGCTAGGGTTTGCGATTTACAAAACGGATGGTTTGATGACCCAAACAACACTTCCACGTTACTTAGGGATCTCCAATTAGTGAATTTGCATCAAAGAAATATTTTTGGGATGGCTCAATTTGGACTTGGTTTTTCTCCCTCTTGGCCGAGAGGTTGATGTTGTTCTTCAACTTCTTATTTTTTTTTCTAAGTATTGAATGAAGATGAATGACTTAGAAGTCATGTTTTACATACTAATATAAGTCATACAAGTGTACATGGCCCACACATGTGTTGGACCAATTAAATTTGTCCACAAAGTGTGTGGGCCATCTCCCACACCACACGGCCAAATGGCCAAATAATGCATGATTTCCAACTTTCAATTATTTCATTTTTAGTCTCAAATTTTCCTAAATGTTCCATGCCAAAAAATTCACGAACAACTTATGTCTTAAAATAAAATCGAAGGTCAAAAATCCCGACTTTGTATCCCAGAATAGTTGTTACACCTCGCATTTTTGCACATTTGAATATTCTGAGGTAATGGCGGAAAGTTAAGGACAAGGCTAGTTTCCGACTTTGTTTAGGGTGCAAGTTCCTAGTAAGTATTATTGGAGTGGAGCGATAAGGGCAAATTTGGAATAAGAAAAACTAGGAGGCTAATAATTCCATGAAATGGCACAAGTGTATACTATATATTTGTGGGCTAAATATACATGCATGGACCAAGGGATGACTAAGCCCAATTTAATTATGGACAAAGATGACCAAGCCCAATTTAGTTAGTCATCTTTTCTACTTGGAAATTTCAAGAAGTTTGAAGAAACTTGGAGGGAAAGAAAAATCTAGAAAATGTGAAAAAAAATTTGAGGGAAAATACATGCACATGGACGGCCATGTGCTTGGCCATGTGCATGGTCATGTGCTATGTAAATATATATATATATATATGGCCAAGTCATGAAAAAGGGACCAATTCATCATTTTAGTTCTAGAGAATTCAAGAGAGTTGGAGAGAAAAAAAGAAGGAGAAACTCGGCTAAGAGAGGGGCTGGCCGAACCAGCCCCATAAGCTTGGTGATGAAAATTGTTTTCTTCAAGCTTTCATGCCAATTGGAAGGCCCTCGCCGACGTGGAACAATCGTTGGAGCAAGAAAAGCATTCCTCCTTACAAAACTTGTCCTAGCCGAGAGGAAAAGGTGAAGGAAAGAAGGTGAGGTTTGATCTTCTCTATGTGTTTTATAGGTGTTTATGTATGTTGTGATATGTAGAAAGGAATGAAGTTTATGAAATTATGGTATAGTATGGTGTGGCCGTGTATATGTGGCAAAATATAGAAGTGAAAGACTAATTTATTTAGCATGTTTGGAGTATGTATTATAGATGGTTGGTGTATGTTTAACGTGTTGAAATGAATGAAATACATGGAATGATGATGTTGATGTTGTAGCCGAGAGTATGGGCTGTTTGGTGTAGCAAAGTAATGAACCATGTATCTAGTAGCTTACTTGTTGTTGTTGTTGTGAATTTTATGATGAAAATGAATGTTTGATGGTGCAAATTGAAGATAAGATGGTTGTGGGCTGATTTGGGACGTTATGTGATTTCAATATGCTTTCTTGAATTCATGGAAGTAATGTTATAAATGTGTGGAATTGTCGATATAGTTTATGAGTTTGAAAGAAAGAATTAAGTCGTTATTGTTTTGTTGAAAATGGAAGGTGTTGGATGAAGAAGTATGTAGATTAAGTTGTTGGAACGTTATGTAAATTGAATCGAAATGAATTGAATATGAATTGAATGTGTTTGTAAGGTTGTTGACATTGTGGCCGAGTTCCATTCTCGGGTTGTTGTTGTTGAATTGGGCCGAGCCATATTCTCGGGATGGTGTATTTACAGGGGAAATCTTTGCCGAAATTCCGGCGACAAAGTGTAAATTTAAAGAATCAACTCATAAATGCCTCTAACTAAGGTTTGGTAAACATGACCAATTTGTAGATTTTGGCGGATTTGCAACCCGAATTTGGAGTAGCGGAAGAAGCGGAAAAAGGTATGTAAGACTTCACCTTCCTTCTTTGGCATGTCTTAGACGTAGTAGGCTTGAACACGGGCCTCGGGGATAATTCCTTTCCTAGAAAACCGAGATTGAAATTAGCTACTATTCATTCGAAAGAAATTGAATTAGAACTTGCATGAAATGTTGGAAAAACTTCTCAAACATCCGAACTTACACAAATAGGACTTGATTACCCTAAGACCCTTCCAAGTGACGCCATGAACTGTAATATACGTAAATTTGATACGCCGCCTCATTTGACTCGAGGTGGGCCCACAATTCCCTAATTTCCTCCTATGGCTCCACTTGGTTTATTTCCGTACTATAATTCAAGGAAACCTTTGGACATCGCTCCGACCACTAAACCATAGTTGTTTTAACTAATCCCTCGATTCCAAAACATGATTTTCCTTCCTAAAAGTTTACAAATGTTTTCCAAATATTCGTTTTTCTCCAAAAACTAAGTTTTACAATATTGCAAGCCTTAATGACTAAGACGACGACTATGGCTCTATGATGAAAAATGATGATTCTATGATTAAAGGTTCCGAGTCTATGATTCTAGTACCGATATGAAACGTTAAATTATTTCTTGAATCCTCGGCTCTACTCGTGAATAATGTTTTCCTTTAAAGATTCTAGGTGCACGAACGATGCCCTATGATCCTGTGTTATGCTCTCTCATGATATTGCTCTCCACTAATAGTCTCGCCTTATATTAACCATCCCTTTAAGGTGAGATAAGCGCCCTTAATTATTCTATAATATAATCGGAGGTTCCCGACCTTACGTCACTCCGATAAATATATAATTTTCTTGGGCTCTCCTGCATGCTTATATACCTATGGATATGAAAAAAATGTATTTGTACATGGGGCGGGGGGTAGGGATACTTGGGAATTGGGAAGGAACTATGTTTCATTGCCACCTGGTCAGCTGGCTTATCATCCCGGACGCGGGATGCCCGGACGCGGGATTTATGGGCGAGCCGATATATTCGGTGCTATGTGGGCGAGCCGACATTGTTCGGTGCTATGCTATGACCTACTATGCTATGATCAGCTATGCTATGACTCACTATGTTGTGCTATGATCCTATGATACACTGTGACACACTATGATACTATGGTACACTATGATATACTATGATTTAATATAATATGACATAAATTCTATTTTCTATGCCTATGAAAAGAAATGCTCTTTTTCAAAAAAAAGGAAGAACAAGCATGCATGGCATCCGCCCCCATGGGGCACTCATATGCACAGGTTACTCTACTATCCTATGATATGTTCTATGCTTCCATGCATTTATTGTTCATTTGTACAGGTTATTCCTTTACCTCACGATATGGAATCTTGTTATTACTCATGTTTATATCTTCTACTATGTTACTATTCCTGCCTTACATACTCAGTACAATGCTCGTACTGACCCCCTCTTCTTCGGGGGCTGCGTTTCATGCCGCGCAGGTACACCCCGATGATCAGACGCTATTATAGACGATGTTCCAGCGGAGTTGGCATCTCCATTTGCTCTGGAGGGTTGCCGGGTCAAGAGTCCTATGCTATGTTGCCATGTTCGAGTTAGAGACTTTGCAGACAGAGTCGTGGGTATTGGGTTGTCACGATGTTTCGTGTCACGAGTCTCATTTGATGTCAGATATTACTTGTGGAAAAAAAAAATCTCTACGTATTTATTTCTTACTAGTTCATAAGTTTATATGTGTAATAAGAGTTAGCGGGTTCGCTCGGCTCCGAAGACGGGGTCGGGTGCCCATCACACCCTAGTAAAGTCGGGGTGTGACAAAGTGGTATCAGAGCGAGGTCGGTCCAAGGGTTGTCTCGCAAAGTCGTGTCCGGTAGAGTCCCGTTTATGAGGTGTGAAGCCGGCCACATTTATAAACGGGAGGCTACGGGGCATTTAGGAATGGTTGACCTTCTTTCGTCTTAGATCGTGCGATAGAGCCAAGTCATAGGAAGAAGAAATTCATTATATAAGTCTCCCGTACGATGTAGGAAGCCCGAAAGAGAATACCGCGAATAAGAAAAACATGAGACGTGTTGGAAAGGTTATGGGTCCGGCAAGATGGCGGCGAAGGTTGATCGCTACCCTCGAGGATGGGTGCCCGGGAAATAGCCATACACGCAGCGGAAGATGAACATCGGGAAATGAAAAGGGCAAAACAAATATTATAAAAGAAAGGACGTATTACGAGAACGTCTCGGAAGCCGTAAAGTTTTGGTTGGCTCTAGATTAGGTAATAAAGGGTATACGAGGAAGGAGACGCGAAAATATCAGCATTAAGGCATTGAATTCCACCAAAGTTTCGAAGTTAAGCGTGCTCAGGTGGGAGCAATTCTATGATGGGTGACCCCCTGGGAAGTGAACCAAAAGCTCTACAAATTGAGATGCAAGGGACAAATGAGAAATTAGCGTAGCCTAAGGAAAACAAGAATATATGGATGGATGGAGACATGAGACCTTAAGGGGACGCGTAAGATGAGGTGGATTAGTTCGGAAAAGAGACAGAAAGTGTGTCACAGCCCTAGAACTAGGATAGGCTTGAACAGCGTTTGGACGCGTCTTGTGGGCTAGTTAGTAGTAATTGAATATATGTATATGTGAAGGTGTAGGATATCCCAAATATGATGGTATCGGTGGACATGTGAATCCCAAAGAACCGAAGTTACGATACAAGAGCATTAATCGGGGGTACCGAAGTTCGAATGGTAAATGGTACAAGTGTTGCCAAGTAAATCGTTATTATTCCACTAAAGATTGAGATTGGGAATGAGGATATGAGACAAAGTATAAATGGATAATGGTATAGGTGCGCCCCAAAAGGGGGAAAGCGAGGAGAGAAATGTAAGGATAAGATAAAGACGGTTGATACGGTAATATACTTGATATGGATGCTTAGATTACAAATGAAACCCCCTACAAATAAGTCCCTGAGATCGGAAACCGACAACGAGTGGATAGAAGTCCGATAATGTTTAAGGTAATATGAGAAGTTCGCACAAACTTTGAGTAGTGCGACGCCGGAATGGATGTATAGGAAGAGAAAGAGTATGACAAGAGGACGGTATTGGATAGCTTAAGAGCTAATATAAAGGATGGAAATAACTTTGAAAAGGGAGCTCCCCCGAGGTGCTTATGAGAGCCTGTAGGACTAGTCGAACATTCGAGGAAGAATGTTCCAAAGGGGGGAAGGATGTTATATCCCGCATTTTTGCACATTTGAATATTCCGACAATTGCGGGAAGTTAAGGACAAGGTCATTTTCCGACTTTGTTTAGTAATGCGCAAGTTCCTAAAAAGTATTATTGGAGAGGAGCGTTAAGGATAAATTTGGAATAAGGAAAACTAGGAGGCTAATAATTCCATGAAATGGAACAAGTGATTATATATTTGTGGGCTAAATGGCCATGCATGGACCAAAGTGGCCTAAGCCCCACTTAATTTGGACAATTGACTTAAGCCAAAGTTAGGGGACCATGTGTTTATTTCATATTTTTAGAGGTATGTATGTGTAGGTGTAAAACTCATGGTCATGTGAAAAAAATTCATCTTTTAATACTTGGAAAGATTCAAGAAACTTGGAGGGAAAGACAAGGAAAAGTCTAGAAAATTTGAGAAAAAAATAAGATATATATATATATATATATATATATATATATATATATATATATATATATATATATATATATATATATATATATATAGGGGATGACAAAAGGAGGCAAGTATTCATCATTTTTTAGTCTAGAGAATTCAAGAAAATTGAGAGAAAGAGAGAGGAGAAACGGCCAGAGGGGCTGGCCGAACCAGCCCCATAAGCTTGGTTTTGATCTTGGAAAAATATTTTCTCCTTGTCTTCCTACTAATTAGAAGGTCCTTGTTAACATGAGCTAGTTGTTGGAACAAGAAAACCATCCATGTACATGATTCATGTCCTTAGCCGAGAGGAAAAGGTGAAGGGAACAAGGCAAGTTTTAATTCTCTTTTTTTATGTGTTTATGATTTGTTGGTGTTGTAGTATGTAGAATTGAATGAAGAACATGAAAATATGGATGTGGAGATTGAACCGTGGAAGTGGTCATTTGGAAGTGTATGTTTGTTGTATGTTAGAGTGATGAGTTAATTGTGTTTAGATTGTTGGTGTGTGTTGTAACGTGTTGAAATGAATGAAATACATGGAATGATGATGTTGATGTTGTAGCCGAGAGTATGGGCTGTTTGGTGTAGCAAAGTAATGAACCATGTATCTAGTAGCTTACTTGTTGTTGTTGTTGTGAATTTTATGATGAAAATGAATGTTTGATGGTGCAAATTGAAGATAAGATGGTTGTGGGCTGATTTGGGACGTTATGTGATTTCAATATGCTTTCTTGAATTCATGGAAGTAATGTTATAAATGTGTGGAATTGTCGATATAGTTTATGAGTTTGAAAGAAAGAATTAAGTCGTTATTGTTTTGTTGAAAATGGAAGGTGTTGGATGAAGAAGTATGTAGATTAAGTTGTTGGAACGTTATGTAAATTGAATCGAAATGAATTGAATATGAATTGAATGTTGTTTGTAAGGTTGTTGACATTGTGGCCGAGTTCCATTCTCGGGTTGTTGTTGTTGAATTGGGCCGAGCCATATTCTCGGGATGGTGTATTTACAGGGGAAATGCTGCCGAAATTCCGGCAGACAAAGTGTAAATTTAAAGAATCAACTCATAAATGCCTCTAACTAAGGTTTGGTAAACATGACCAATTTGTAGATTTTGGCGGATTTGCAACCTGAATTTGGAGTAGCGGAAGAAGCGGAAAAAGGTATGTAAGACTTCACCTTCCTTCTTTGGCATGTCTTAGACGTAGTAGGCTTGAACACGGGCCTCGGGGATAATTCCTTTCCTAGAAAACCGAGATTGAAATTAGCTACTATTCATTCTGCAGAATTGAATTAGAACTTGCGTGAAATGTTGGAAAAACTTCTCAAACATCCGAACTTACACAAATAGGACTTGATTACCCTAAGACCCTTCCAAGTGACGCCAT
>NW_026713356.1:0-48831 GCF_029784015.1 Lycium ferocissimum | reverse complement strand
GCTTAAATCCAAGAATCCAATTCAAAATGCACTGATTCAACATTTGGTAGACATGACCAAATTGTGAATTTTGGCGAGTTTACAACTTGGATTTGGAGTTGCAGAAGGAGCGGAAAGAGGTATGTAAGACTTCACCCTTCTTTCTATGGCATGTCTTAGACGTAATATGTTGGATAAGGACCTCGGGGACCCTTCCACCCTCTAGAATCCGCACCTAAAGTTTCCCCTTTTTCATTCAGTGGAATTGAATTAAAAATTGTGTAGAAGGTTGGAAGAACTCCCTAAACCTCTAGAACTCGCATAAATAGGACCCGACTAACCTAAAACCCTCGCAAGCAATGCCATGACAGGTAACATATGTAAATTTGGTACGCCGCCTCATTTGACCCGAGGTGGGCCCATTGTTTCCCGGATTTTCCTTATTGTTCCGCTTGACTTACTTTGAAGCCGAATCCAAAAGAAACCTTTGATCCTTATTCTGTTATCAACTGAAAAGTGCTATACCTATCCCAATGAGAATACTTCTATGACAATAATGATAACGATGAAGTAGAAAAGAGAATATGCCTACGATAAGTATGACCAAAATGATTCCAAGACCAAGATTTTTAAGCAAAGGATTCAATGTGAATACAAAGGTGACAAACTAGTTCTTGATCCTTATCTCCATTTCTTAGCTATACCACTATGTTCTACGGATTTCAAGGTCTATGAATTGACGTCTATGGTGCCCATGATATCATACTATGTTTTCTCCTAGTACTATTCGTCATTGATGGTCTCGCCTTAAAATACTCGTTCCTTCAAGGTGAGACAAAGCGATCCCGGTTAATCCATAATGTAATCGGAGGTCACCGACCTTACGTCACTCCGATAGACACATGACCTTCCTTGGGCTCCCATGCATGTGCGTTATATGATAATGTATATAATACACGATGTTGATGAATGTATATGTATGCATTGTTTATGTGGGGAATGGGGAGGGCAAGCGTAATCCACCGATTCGGTGGCTTATCATCCCGGACGCGGGATGCCGGACGCGGATATGGGAGAGCCGTACGCAGCGTCTGTTTATGTGATATATATATAATATGGTATACTTGGGACCCGTCGGGG
The DNA here is from genome assembly GCF_029784015.1 of Lycium ferocissimum. Classification (NCBI taxonomy): domain Eukaryota; kingdom Viridiplantae; phylum Streptophyta; class Magnoliopsida; order Solanales; family Solanaceae; genus Lycium; species Lycium ferocissimum. The sequence continues at coordinate 47,712 of NW_026713356.1, read as the reverse complement.
AGGGGGGTTGGGAGAGCCGAATTCGGCCTCAGAATCGCAAGTAAAAAGTACCGTTTTCCGAAAAGTATCTGTTTTCTATGTACAAGACTAAGAAACACCGTGTTAAAAAAAAAGGAAGGTAGCTAGGCATGCATGGTATCCGCCCTCAGCGGCACGCGTATGTACAGGTTTCTGTCAACCTATGATATGCTTTATATTTCTGTACGATTCCCCGTCCATGTGTCATTACATCCGTATTTTGTACGACGGGACGATTCGGGTTAACTATGAAAAGTTAGGGTTAAGACCATTCCGGGGTGCGAAGTCGGGACGTGTGACCTTCGATTTTGTCGTGTGACCTAAGTGTGTATGACGTTATTGGTATGGAAACATCAAAGAAACTTCGGGACCAAAAGTGGAAATTGTGGAAGTTGGCCATTATTGAAATAAAATGAGGAAAGAAAAGAAGCCATGTGGCCGGCCACCTTAGGAGTGGGCCATGGCCACATGGTTGGCCATTATTTGAAATAAGATCATGACTTAAAGGGATCATTTCATCACCATTTCAAGACTTAGAGCAAACAAGAACCTTGGAGAGAAAAAAAAAAAGGTACATTCGGCCATGGTTCCAAAAAAAAGAGTCCAAGAACTAGCCTTCTAAAAATTATTTCTTTGATGCAAACCTACTAATTTGAGGGTGCTTAGTAACGTGGAGGTGTTGTTTCAAGCGTTGGATTGTTCGTTTTCATCCTTGGCCAACTTTGGACAAGTTGAGGATTTGTGAAGAAAGGTAAATTCTAATCTTGTTTTTTGAGTTATGAAGGGTTTATGTGTGTTGTTGTATGTTGTTATGGATGAAATTCATGAGAGTTTTGTATTTGAAGTTGAAGTCGTGTGTATGGTAGTTTAGCCGTGCATGTGTGTATGTTGTGTTAAAGGTGGTGCATGAGTTTATGTAGTGTGTTTGGTTATTGTGGTGTGTTGAAATGAGTAAAAATCATGAAGTGTGTAGGTTGGTGTGTTGGCCGAATAAGGCCCTTCATGTGTGCCAAGAAATGAATCAATTTTCTTAGAGTTTTGGTTGTTGTTGTTATGTGGATTTTATGTTGAAAGTGAGAGTTTGATGACTCAAATTGGTATTGTAAGTGTTATGGGCTGATTTGGAAGATTTGGTGCCTTTAGTGTAATTTTTATGTTTATGGAAATGACATGGTTAGAGTATGGATTGTTGGAGTAAATCATGGTTTGAAAATAAGGAATGTGTTAGGGATGTGTTCTCGGGTTAAGGGACAATTTCGGGTGACTTGAAGCCCTTGTTGGATTATTGGAAATATTGTGTGAATTGTTTAAAGAGTTCTTGAATGTTGTTTGAATGGTTTTGGATTGATAATTGAATATGCGTTAGTTTGATTACATGTTGGTTTGTAAGTATGTAGTTATAGTAAGGATAATTGGAATATTGTTGGAATGTGTGGAGAAGGATTTTTAATGTTCGAATGCGTTTCGAATTGATTGTGGATATTGTTGGAATGATTGTTGGTTTGCTGTGTTGTTGAATTTGGCCGAGTTGAATTCTCGGGGTTGGTCCATTTATAAAGGAAGTGCTGCCCAATTTTCCGTAGGATTATGTGTTAGTTGGAAATGAACTTCTAAATGCTTGGTTGACGTTGGTATTTGTTAATGTTATGTAGATCTTGGAGAGTTCGAGATATAAGTTTAAGTTGGATTAGCGTTGTGTGCGAGCGAGGTATGTAAAGCTTAACCACTTCTTTCTTTTGGCATGTCTTAGTTTAATATAGGCTATGATACTAGCCTCGAGGAAATTCTATTCTCATAATCCGAGCATGTCTATGATTCGCGTTTGTCTTTTGGTACTCGTATGTTGATGTGAGAAAATATTGGTTTTGATGTTGTTGGAAAAATTGATTTTAAAGTTGCATAAAAACTTGGTTTTCAAAAGAGTTCTATTTTTAACGATGTTGAAACTACGAATGCTCATAACTTTCGACTAAGGGCTCGGATTGCCTCGATATCGTCGTGGGAGGTTGTATGACGTGTGATGAGTATGTTTTTCATAGGCGGGCCCGGCTCGGGTTGACACTCGTCCGTGGGTCCCGCGACCTTCTTTTGTGCATTTCGGATGACGTTTGGAAGAGTTTGGTACGACGATTTTCCCGACTCCCAAGTATGGTCGTTTTACTTACTTTTTGAACTATGATAATGATTTTATGCATATAGCCACTCACGACTACTGCTATATATATATTTGTTATATACATCGTTATACGCCGGTTCCGGGCCGGTTTGTTGTCGTGCGCATTATGATATATATATTCCGGAGTTATCTTTGTGTTACGGTTCCGAGACCTCGCCATAGGGCCGGGTTCCGTTTATGGAGTTATCTTTGTGATATGGCTTATGATGTGTTGTGATGATGTGTTGCGTTCGGGGTTGTACGGAGATTTGAAACCTTCTCGGTGTTATCTTTGTGTTATGGCGCCATCGACGGGTGGGCGACCATATTTTACGTATCTATGCATGCTTTGTATTTTGAAAATAAACATTTGGCATTTTGGAAAGGTACTTACTTTCGGTACTTGTTTCGAGTGTGTGTGACTCGGATTTATTTTTGTATTTCTGCTTTGCATACTCGGTACATATTTAAATCGACCCCACTTTCTTCGGGGGGGTGCGTTTCATGCCGCAGGTACGAACGCCCGGTTGATGATCCGTCGGTTTAGGACACCTATCTCGTTGTGTTGGAGTGCTCCTTTTATCCGGAGCCCACATTTTGGTTTATACTCGTTCGTTGCATATCTCGTATGTATTTGTTCGGGGGTACGGCGGGGCCTGTCCGTCGATGAGTTTGTTGGTGCATGCAGAGGTCCGTAGACGTATATGTGGGTTGTGTGCCTACACGTACGGATGAGTTTGTATATTATATGTTTTGGGCCGATGTGCCACTGTTAGCCTTGTCGGCTTTCGATACATTTGTGTTTGAGTTTGAGATGTGTTTGAGACAGCGTTTGATATTTGTATGCGCGTAAGTCAGCTGTGTGTGATTCAGGTTTGATGAATGCGTTTGGGTGCCCAACTCGGGCACTAGTCACGGCCTACGGGGTTGGGTCGTGACAAAAGTGGTATCAGAGCAGTTCGTCCTTGGATTGTCTACAGACCGTGTCTCGTAGAGTCTTGTTTATCGGTGTGTTGTGCACCACATCTATAAGCAGGAAGCTACAGGGCATCTAGGGTGTCATCTTTCTTTCTGATCCTAGATCGTGCCATAGAGCCAAGTCATAGGAAATGAGATTCCTTACTCTGATCTTTGATTTCAGCAGAAGAATGGTGTTGATAACAGAAAGCGATTAAGATGAAGTTACTAGCGATGTTGGACATATACGAGTTGTTTATTATTTTCGCATCGTTGTTGATGTTGGGAGCCCCGTGAAGATATGATATATGATCCGGTATGGGGTATGATGTGTTTGGAGATATGCAATCTTGGGTATGATGTGCGGGCGCCCGGATGGAAGTACCACGTTTTGTCCGCCGGGTCCCATTATGGACCGTATATGATATGATGAGTTTGTTCACCGAGTCCCCGTTTTAGCGGTCCTTCGAACCGCATATACGCTGAGGTTTGGATCCGGAGGCGGCACCGACCGTGGGTCCGGTATATGAACCCTTATTGTAATAATCGATGTATGTGTGTTTGTTGAAAAGTTGTTTGATAGCGTGTCCGAAAGCCGATAATTAGTATTTGCAACCAACGACGATCGGTGGAATAGAGAATTTGGGTGTTTGGAATGAGAAGTAGGCATGTCCGTCGATGAGAAGTTAGTGTCGAGGTTTGGAGAGAGCTAAAATAGTAAGTGTGTTATGAGAGCGTTTGGAAATACTCCAACTTCATTTACTCCAGATTAGGTGATGAAAGTCATGTGATGGGGTGGACGCGATTATATTGGAGTTAGAGCATCGTATTTCATCGGAGTTCCGAGGTTAAGCGTGCCGGGGTGAGAGCAAATTCAGGATGGGTGACCCCCTGGGAAGTTTTTGGAAATCTTGTAAGTTCAGGTGTGTGTAAGAGGCAAGTGAGAAGCTAGATTGCGGCATGATGTGTGAACGGAAAGTTGAAAGACGAAATCTAAGTCGAGGAGCAATAGAAGAGTTCGAATTCGAGATAAAGAGTATGATTGGTAGGTACGACTATGTGTTATGATAATAACGGGAACTTTCCCCGAGATCCGTGGACGACCTTATAAGATTAGTTGAACATTCGAGGACGAATGTTCTAAAGGGGGGAAGGATGTTACATCCCGTATTTTGGACGACGGGACGATTCGGGTTAACTACGAAAAGTTAGGGTTAAGACCATTCCGGGGTGCGAAGTCGGGACGTGTGACCTTCGATTTTGTCGTGTGACCTAAGTGTGTATGACGTTATTGGTATGGAAACATCAAAGAAACTTCGGGACCAAAAGTGGAAATTGTGGAAGTTGGCCATTATTGAAATAAAATGAGGAAAGAAAAGAAGCCATGTGGCCGGCCACCTTAGGAGTGGGCCATGGCCACATGGTTGGCCATTATTTGAAATAAGATCATGACTTAAAGGGATCATTTCATCACCATTTCAAGACTTAGAGCAAACAAGAACCTTGGAGAGAAAAAAAAAGGGCTGTTCGGCCATGGTTCCAAAAAAAAGAGTCCAAGAACTAGCCTTCTAAAAATTATTTCTTTGATGCAAACCTACTAATTTGAGGGTGCTTAGTAACGTGGAGGTGTTGTTTCAAGCGTTGGATTGTTCGTTTTCATCCTTGGCCAACTTTGGACAAGTTGAGGATTTGTGAAGAAAGGTAAATTCTAATCTTGTTTTTTGAGTTATGAAGGGTTTATGTGTGTTGTTGTATGTTGTTATGGATGAAATTCATGAGAGTTTTGTATTTGAAGTTGAAGTCGTGTGTATGGTAGTTTAGCCGTGCATGTGTGTATGTTGTGTTAAAGGTGGTGCATGAGTTTATGTAGTGTGTTTGGTTATTGTGGTGTGTTGAAATGAGTAAAAATCATGAAGTGTGTAGGTTGGTGTGTTGGCCGAATAAGGCCCTTCATGTGTGCCAAGAAATGAATCAATTTTCTTAGAGTTTTGGTTGTTGTTGTTATGTGGATTTTATGTTGAAAGTGGAGTTTGATGACTCAAATTGGTATTGTAAGTGTTATGGGCTGATTTGGAAGATTTGGTGCCTTTAGTGTAATTTTTATGTTTATGGAAATGACATGGTTAGAGTATGGATTGTTGGAGTAAATCATGGTTTGAAAATAAGGAATGTGTTAGGGATGTGTTCTCGGGTTAAGGGACAATTTCGGGTGACTTGAAGCCCTTGTTGGATTATTGGAAATATTGTGTGAATTGTTTAAAGAGTTCTTGAATGTTGTTTGAATGGTTTTGGATTGATAATTGAATATGCGTTAGTTTGATTACATGTTGGTTTGTAAGTATGTAGTTATAGTAAGGATAATTGGAATATTGTTGGAATGTGTGGAGAAGGATTTTTAATGTTCGAATGCGTTTCGAATTGATTGTGGATATTGTTGGAATGATTGTTGGTTTGCTTTGTGTTGTTGAATTTGGCCGAGTTGAATTCTCGGGGTTGGTCCATTTATAAAGGAAGTCTTTGCCCAATTTTCCGTAGGATTATGTGTTAGTTGGAAATGAACTTCTAAATGCTTGGTTGACGTTGGTATTTGTTAATGTTATGTAGATCTTGGAGAGTTCGAGATATAAGTTTAAGTTGGATTAGCGTTGTGTGCGAGCGAGGTATGTAAAGCTTAACCCTTCTTTCTTTTGGCATGTCTTAGTTTAATATAGGCTATGATACTAGCCTCGAGGAAATTCTATTCTCATAATCCGAGCATGTCTATGATTCGCGTTTGTCTTTTGGTACTCGTATGTTGATGTGAGAAAATATTGGTTTTTGATGTTATTGGAAAAAATTGATTTTAAAGTTGCATAAAAACTTGGTTTTCAAAAGAGTTCTATTTTTAACGATGTTGAAACTACGAACGCTCATAACTTTCGACTAAGGGCTCGGATTGCCTCGATATCGTCGTGGGAGGTTGTATGACGTGTGATGAGTATGTTTTTCATAGGCGGGCCCGGCTCGGGTTGACACTCGTCCGTGGGTCCCGCGACCTTCCTTTGTGCATTTCGGATGACGTTTGGAAGAGTTTGGTATAACGATTTTCCCGATCCCAAGTATGATCATTTTACTTACTTTTTGAACTTATGGTAATGATTTTATGCATATAGCCACTCACGACTCGCTCGTGCGGTTTGTTGGTACATCGTTCACGGTTCCGGCCGGTTTGTTGTCGTGCGCATTATGATATATATATTCCGGAGTTATCTTTTGTGTTACGGTTCCCGAGACCTCGCCGTAGGGCCGGGTTCCGTTTATGGAGTTATCTTTGTGATATGGCTTATGATGTGTTGTGATGATGTGTTGCGTTCGGGGTTGTACGGAGATTTGAAACCTTCGGTGTTATGCTTGTGTTATGGCGCCATCGACGGGTGGGCGACCATATTTTACTTGCCTATGCATGCTTTGTATTTTGAAAATAAACATTTGGCGTTTTGGAAAGGTACTTACTTTCGGTATTTCAATTTCGAGTGTGTGTGACTCGGATTTATTTCTTGTATTTCTGCTTTGCATACTCGGTACATATTTCGTTGACCCCCTTTCTTCGGGGGGGTGCGTTTCATGCCGTGAGGTACGGACGCCCGGTTTGATGATCCGCCGGTTAGGACACCTATCTGTGTTTGGAGTGCTCCTTTTTTTATCCGGAGCCCACATTTTGGTTTATACTCGTTATTTGCATACGTATGTATTTGTTCGGGGGTACGGCGGGGCCTGTCCGTCGGATGAGTTTGTTGGTCTCTGAGGTACGTAGACGTATATGTGGGTTGTGTGCCTACCCCGTACGGATGAGTTTGTATATTATATGTTTTGGGCCGATGTGTGTTGTCGGCTTTCGATATTGTGTTTGAGTTTGAGATGTGTTTGAGACGGCGTTTGATATTTGTATGCGCGTAAGTCGGTGTGTGTGATTCGGGTTTGATGAATGCGTTTGGGTGCCCAACTCGGGCACTAGTCACGACTGCGGGGTTGGGTCGTGACATGTACAGGTTATCCTCTGATCTCATCACAGCTTTCATAATCCCATGATATTGTTGTTCATACTTATGTTCCTGTTCGTATTATTATTCATGTCTTACATACTCAGTACATTGCTCGTACTGACCCCTCTTCTTCGGGGGCTGCGTTCATGCCGCGCGAGCACACCCGGACGGATTGAAGCTAGTATAGAAGATGTTCCAGGCGAAGTTGGCAAGCTCCATTTGGCCTGTGTCCCGGTCGGAGCACACGTGCAAGGATTATCGATCACGGTTAGAGACTTTGCGAGAGAGTGTGGGTACCGAGAAGTCGATGATGGTGGCTTCATAGGCCAATGTGTCAGTTTGTATTATGATATAAGTTTTATATAGTTACAAATTCGGTTGGCTCGGAAAACAACAGAAAGGATATTTTAGTAAGCTTTGTTATGTGTATTTGATTTAGAGGAAAAAAAAAAAAAGAAATTTTACGCATGGAATAAGAGTCGAGAGGGTTCGCTCGGCCCTGGTTTGGGTCGGGTGCCCATCACACACGATCAAGATTGGGGTGTGACGAGTTTGGCCTACAAAGTAGAAAATCACGGGCCTGTGTGTTTGGCTGTCGTGACGATCCTCACGCTCCAAACTGTGACTAACCGAGTCAACAATCGTCGCACTCTCGTAGGGTCCCGTCATCTGCCGCCCCGGGGTGCTGGAGGTACGGTGCGGTGTCGCGAGGAGGCCGGCGGTGGAGCCGCCCCCCCGTGCTTTATCATATAATCCCTCCGTGCGGCGGCGTAGCGGAACTGGCCGTCGGAGGCATAATCTACGATAGAGCTCGAGTACCGAGCCCTAGTAGTCATCCGGGCTCGGCTAGTCTCACCTGCCGCTGTAGACTTGCCCTTCAAACCTCGGAGGCATCGGCGAAAACGAATTTTCGTCGAGGAAAGAGTCGTCCCATAACACGGCTACTGCCGCGATCTAAGATCGGAAGAAAAGACGACATCCTAATGGATTGGGCACTTCTTGTTATGCTATAGGTGTGGTGCACAACACACCGATAAACAAGACTCTACACACCGGTCGTGGACATTCGAGGGACAAACCGCTCTAATACCACTTAAGTGTCACGACACAACCCCGTGGGCGGGGGCTAGTGCCCGACCTAGGCACCCGCGCGCGCCTATCCAAACGAAGTCACATACGGATGGCGTATATATACATATATCAAACACTGTCTCAGATTATATCGAACACATCCAGGTATATAACAGAAGCCGACAAGGCTGTGTTTCAAATTTATATAATTTCCAGAAAATTTTCGGCAGAGTTTCCTTTGTTTTACGGACTATCCAAAATAACCTTGCGCACAGAAAATACCAACAAAGGCCACACAGGGCCAACAAAACAACATATATACATATGTGGGCCGATAACACGGCGGAATGGAATCGCCCAAACACAACATATACAAACACAATTGTACGAAGTAGGCACAACCCACAAACATGTCCACGGACCTCTAAACGACGAGACGAGAATCATATGACGGGACGGGGGCCCCGCCGTACCCACGAACAAATATATACAAATGCACGAACAAATATATACCAAAATATAAGCTCCGGAATGAGAGGAGCACTCCAAATAGCGAAAAGGGTGTCCTAAATGTGTGGATCACCAAAGCGTGCGTACGTGCACTGCGGGCATGAAACGCGGCCCAGAAGAAAGGGGGGGGGTCAGTACGAAATATGTACTGAGTATGCAAAGCAGAAAATGTAGTGTACAAATCTGAGTCGTAATCGAAATAGGGGTACAGAAAGTAAATGCATTTCCAAAATATCAAAATGTTACTTCAAAATGTAAATCATGCATAGGGCACAGGAAATATGGTCGCCCGCCAGTCGATGGCGCCATAACACAGCATAACACCAGAAAGTTTCAAATCTCCGTATCCGTCACATATCATACACGGCATATCACCATACACGCGTAACACCAAATATAGTAACCCGGCCCTCGAGCGAGGAGCTCGGTGAACCATAAACACAAGCATAACACCGGAGTATATCATAATGCGCACGACAATAGAACCGGCCGGGACCGGCGAAAGATATAACGAACGCACGGCGGAGTCGTGAGGAATCATATGCATAAAATCATTGTCATAATCCAAAAGATAAGTAAAATAGACATATTTGAAATCGGAATAATAATTACAACATTCTCTTTCAAAAGTTGTCAAAATTACATAAAAAGGAACGTCGCGGGACCCACGGACGGGTGTAGACCCGGCGGGCCCGCCTATGAAAAAAATACTCATTCTATATCATACAAGCTTCTACGAAAATTTCAAAGCAATCCGAGCTTTTCTGTGAAAGTTATGGGCGTTCGTAGTTTTTGAATCGTTAAAGAATAAACTCTAAAAAAAAAATCAGCTTTCATGTAACTTTTTCAACTTATAAATTTCAAGGTCATAAGGATCAATGTTTTGTCATATCAACACAAGAATACCAAGGAACAAAAGCGAATCATAGACATGCTCGGATTTCGAGAATAGAGTTTCCTCGAGGCTTGAATCATAGCCTATTTTAACTAAGGCATGCCAAGGAAAGAAGGTTACTTTACATACCTCAAACGCTCTCCAATATAATCCAAACTCAAGATAAGTCCAACCTACGATTCGGGCTGCCCACGATCTATAAACAAGCCATAAAATGCCAAACATTAGCTAAAGACTTTTTGGGCATTAAATTCCAATTTTGCCCTTAATTCTACAGAAATTTGGGCAGCATTTCCCCTGTAAGTAGGCTACCCCGAGAATTTAACTCGGCCATATCAATCAACAACAACAACAACAACCAACCTAGCAACATTAATAATTAATCCGAAAGGTAATGCAACAATAATAGCTCTCTTTTTTCCATCATTCAACAACATTCATAAATTCAATTCGACGACTTACCTTCAAGCCAACATCGATACTTATACATTCAAATATTAACCCGAACCCATACCAACCATATTTAAATACATTCTAAGCAATTCATACAACATTTCAAACAATCCAACAATTCCTCCAAGCTACCCGAATTCAGCCCCTAAACCGAGAACCTCACTTTAACCCATTCCTTATTTCCAATTCATGATTTGCATCCACAATTCACATTCTACAATGCTATTCTCATCAACATACAAATTACATCAAATGTACAATACCCTCCAAATCAGTCCGCAACAACTACAACATCACTTTGAGTTAATAAACATTCATTTCCAACATAGAATTCACAACGACGACGACTAAAACATTAAGCGATATTAATTCAATTCTTGTTACAAGAATGGCCTACATTCGGCCAACACCTCACATATACATATATGGATGATTCTCATTCATTCTTCACCTACAATGATCATAACATGCTAACTAAGCTATAATTCATAGCTTCAACACAACACAACACACACACACACTACACGGCCAACCACACACACAACTCACTTCCAACATGCCATATTTCATGATTTTCATTCAATTTAACATACTACAAGAAGCATACAACCTTCATAACACATAAACAAGATCAAATCTTACCTTTCTTCTTCAATTTCCCAATAGCCTTGGGTTTCCAAGGATGAAAAATGAAGGGTTGATCGCTCCAACGATACCTCCACGCTACTTAGGGACCTCAATATAGTGGGTTTACATGAATGGAATAATTTTAAGATGGCTTGAAATGGGAGGTGATTTTCAGCCCCTTTGGCCGAGAGCTCTTTGTGTGTGTGGTGTTCTCCACCCTTTTTTTTTCTAAGTGTTAAAAGTGAAGCAAATGAATACTAGTAGTCATCTTTTATGTTAGCAAGACTTGGTCAAGTGCTCATGGCCCACTCCATGTGTTGGATCAATTAAAAGATGACACAAAAATGGTGTGGGCACCACTTTAATGCCACACGGCCAAGGGCCAAATAATTCATGATTTCCAACTTCCAATTTTATCACTTTTGGTCCCAAATTTTTCTAATTGTTCCATACCAATAAATTCATGCACAACTTATGACTTAAAATAAAATCAAAGGTCAAAAATCCCGACTTTGTATCCCGGAATAGTTTTGTCCTTAACTTGTCATAATTAATCCGGATTGTTCCAATGTACAAAAATACGGGTTCTAACAGGGTGTCGACTCAAGTCGGGCCCGCCCATAAAAATCATAGTCATCATACGTCATAGAGTCAATTTTGAGCATACCGGAGCGATCGGTTAAATACAGTGAAAGTTACGGACGTTCGTAGTTTTGAAATTATTTAGGAACAAAACTCTTTTTGAAAACCAAACTTTTATGTAACTTTTGCAAATCAATCATACAAAGACATATAGACCATAGCTTGTTCACATAAGGATGCCAACATCAAAGGCAAATACGACTCACAAACGTGCTCGGGTTTTCAAGAATAGAATTACCCCCGAAGCTCATAACATATCATAACTTAGCCATATCTAAGACATGCCCGAGAGAAGGAAAGGTAAGCATTACATACCTTGATTGCTTCCTGAGCTAATCCAAACTCAAGTCTCTCTTCTCAAAATCTACAACACGTCATTAGACACCAAATATTAGTCATAGGCACCTCGGAATCCCATTTTAAGCTTGCACTTTATTTACGAGAAATTTGGGCGACATTTCCTCTGTAAATTCAACACCCCCGAGAATTTAACTCGGCCAAATCAACAACACCAAACCAACGATCATACTAACAATATCCATAAGCAATTCCAAACGCATTCTAACATGAATAATTCCTTTCTACATAATTCGACGACATTCATTTTTATATTCCAATTAACCACATATGATCAAACCAACACCAATGCTTATACATTCAAATACTAATCCGAAACCTTCCAAACAATATTCATGGACACTTTAAACAATTCACCCAATATTCAAACAATCCAAACAATATACCATAGGAACCCGAAACCTTCCACGACTCAACACGAACAACGATAACATATTTCTTTCTTCCAAAACTCATAGACTACACTAACAATCCGCATGTTTACAACATTATCTTCATAAATACAAGAAGCTACATTAGCAACGTATTGGCTTCCAAAACAGCCCGCAACAATGACACACCAACTTGGATAATTAAACTCTCGTTTACGTCATAGAATCCATAACGATAACAATCAAAATACCATATAAACTTAGTTCATTCCTTAACATACAAAACAACCCATTTTCGTCCAACACCCCAACACACAAGTTCCATGATTTTCATCCATTTTCACATACTACAACAACACGAAACATGCTAAACACCATTAACTCATCACTCTACACAATATAACACACACCGACTAGCACCCACACACACATATATACGAGCCACAACACCGACATCATATTTTCATGAGCTTCATTCACTTCTACATTTCACAACATACACAATCATCCATAAAACACATAAAGAACATTAAATCTCACCTTCTCGATTCAACTTTGTCACTCGGCTAGGATTGAAGAATTGCAACAACGAAACAGGTTTTCTTGTTCCAACAACTACTCCATGTTAACGAGGACCTTCCCGATTAGTTGAAAAGCTAGAAGAAAATAATTTTCTTGATCAAAATTTGGACACCAATTTCAAAGGGCCAAAGAGAAAGTCTCCTTTCTCTTTTTTTTTTTTTCTCCAAACTTCTTGAACTTTCTAAGGTGAAAATGATGAGCATGACTTAATTAGTCATCTTCCATACACTTATATTAAACACACGTAGCCCATGGCCCATAGTCATGTGCGTGGCCCCGTGGCCATTTTTCATGAATTTATAAGTTTCTAAAATTTCACTTCTAGCCCCAAATTCTCATGAAATGCTTAACTTTTCATAATTTACTTTTAACCCCAAATTTTTCTTATTCCAATTTTACCCTTAACATTCCATGCCAATAAAAAGATGAATATGCAACTTGTGCATTGAAACAAAAATCAACAAAAATCGAAAATTAAAGTCTTGTCCATAACTTACGCAACCAACTTAGAATATTCCAACGTACAAAGTACGGGGTATAACATTAAAGCTGGAGTAGGGTCAACCTTCAACTCTTGGAAGCTACGCTCATAAGCATTATTCCGAAATTTGGGCGGCTTACGGTTAATTTCGTCAATGGGGGCGAAATAGATGAAAAGCCCTCTATGAACCTTCTACATAATAACACCGCCAATCCCAGAAAATTACGAACTTCTGTAGGCGTCGTAGGTCTTGGCCAAGTCTTCACAACTTCAATTTTCTGAGTGTCGACTCTAATACTATCATCTAAAATAACATGACCCAGAAATGTCACAGAATTCATGTCATGACCCAACTTGGGGCCGCGAAGAGCACCCGGTGCTAGCCCACCCGGGTACCCCTTAACATACTTATACATCACATTGTAGGTGAGCCACGTAATTATATCATACTTTTCATTCATCATCATTCTAATCTCATCGAGCAACAATATATCTATATCATCAATAACATCTATGCCCCGTATAAATGTACATGCGGCAGAAGCGGAAATCGTACAACATCCCAAAATATGGCCGACAGGAGGCGGCTATTATCTATCTATATAAACAATGTCTACGAGCCTCTAAGAAGGTACATCAAATCATAACATATGGGCGGAGACTGGGACACGCCGTGCCCATGAATATATACACAAAAGAATCTATACCAAAAAGGCTACCATGATTCAGAATGAAATGGAGCTCTGCTATATAGTCCTTGAGAAAATACAGCTATGGATCAAATCTGTCTCCCTGGCCACCTGCGGGCCACAAACAAAAGGAAGTCAGTACGAAAAATGTACTGAGTATGTAAAACATGATCAATATCAATATGGAAGCATAATGGATAACATATGAAATACATAAGATGGGAGATAATGGCATCATCATCATAGCACTTACTGCTTTTTTCCATAGGGACGTTCCATTTCTATTTCGTACTCGCGTACATACGTTCGTATTCTTGCTCGTTTACCTTTCATATCTACTTTCATACTCATACTCATATTCTTTCTCTTTCATATCATGTACATTGGATATGTATAGCCCTCATATTGTCTTAACATATCCATGCTACTAATTGATGTCATATACATAGCGTAGTCGTACTCATATAGATGTCCTATACTTAACTTATTCGTACTCATATAGATGTCATACATATGGCTTAATCATACTCATATAGATGTCATACATATAGCTTAATCATACTCATATAGATGTCATACATATTGCTTAATCGTACTCATATAGATGTCATACATATAGCTTAATCGTACTCATATAGATGTCATACATATAGCTTGTTCGTACTCGTATAGATGTCATACATATGGCTTAATCGTACTCATATATGTCATACATATAGCTTTTATATCGCGTGCCCGACCCGAAGGTTCGGTGTCTCACGTACACGGCCCTACCAAGGCTCGGTGCACTGGCCCTACCAAGGCTCAGGGTTGTTATTCGTACCCAACTGCAGTGGTGCGCGCGCGTCGTTATATATATAGATATACATATATACTTACTTTCTATATTCTACCCGGCCATATAAGCTCGGGGTTCACAATAGCCTCTCATGGGCACACATACATATACATATACATATTTATCATATTCTACCCGGCCATATAAGCTCGGGGTTCACATTAGCCCTTTTCACTATCGTCATTCATTACTTTCTATCCTTAGAGTATTACTCATCGTATAAGGAACTTAGTACAATCATATCATTTGAGCGTTATTAGCTTAATAGCTTCTCGAGCTCGGATCATTAGAGAGTATCATGAACTCATAAGAGGACGAACATTGGGCCAAAGAACCATGCCTTATGAAAGAAGGGTTAGCCTTACATACCTTTCGTGCAATTATTCTATCACTTGAGCGTTCTTCTTCAAGGCTTACGTTCTACCTTCATTGAAGTGCATATTCACATTAGATACTAGATAGCTTAGCATTCATGACTAATTCTAGAGAAAATCGAACAGCATCTCCTTTATTTATACGACTTTCCTTGTATTACATATCAACTCCCAAACATCAATATTAACGTTCACAATATCATCGCAATAGCTTTTAGTCATCTACGTTACTCTTACTTCATAATTCTCTTCACTTTATCCATATTCATAGTCATAACTTGACAATACGTTCATTCACATACAATTTTGATTTCCATACTCTCACTATCGTTTATAACATGATCATATTCACAAAACATCAAGAATCGTAACTCATTCCAAACATTTACTCAAAAGTGATACTATTCACACATTCGTGACCCATTTCTTATATTCTTTTGTAATCCAAGTGTTTCAACTTCCAAATACTTTAAACAACATGGAAACATCATAAAACTCACCTTAGATGGTGTAGGATTGAACCTTGATGGCATATACCTCGCTTGAGCCAAACCCTAGATTTTCCTTTACTTGGATTTCTTGCTTTTGATGAACTTTAATGGTTTCTCTTACTTTGATTCACTTGGTTTGATGATAACAACCTTTGATTTCCTTTGGGTTCTTGTTTATGAAACAAATATGAGGCCCTAGAGCTTTTAGAGAGAAGTAGAGAGATGTTGGAAATGAAATAATGAAGTTGGAAACACATTTAAAGACTTGAAACATTTCAGTCCATAGGGTGTTCCACGGACTGTTCCACGGTCCGTGGAACCCGGTGTGGTCCGTGAAAGGTCGTGGTTCATGACCGGTCAGTTGGTTTCTCTGCTGGCGAGTTCCACGGACCCATCCACGGTCCGTGGAACACCTTCTTTGGATGTGGGCCCGGCACTGAAACTCACTGCCACACCAAGTTCGATCCCGTCGTCTCGTTTGATCTCCAATCCTTATGGAACCTTCTTAGCACTTGTTTATCACTTCATTAACAATATAAGGGGTGTTATAACTCTTCCCCAACACATCATTAAGTTGTCATCAACTTACTACTCATAAATCCTTTCCGATACTTATCGTATACATGGCCTTCTCTTGGCAACTTTCTTAGCTAACATCGAATGTCTTTCAAATCTCATTTAGAATCATCAATTGCTATTTCTTACTTATTGAAACATCGTATACTTCATATTCCTCATTAGCCTATTCGCTGTGCGTCAACGGAAATTTTTTTGAGGTGTAACAATTCAACCAAAACTCGCACTTTGAAAATTTTGCATACAACTCCCGAGTCCGAAGAATTCCAAGGACAATACGTAAATGGTCTGCATGTTCTGATTTCGTGCGAGAGTACACCAGAATATCATTAATGAATACTATTACGAATAGATCTAAGAGAGGCCTGAATATATTATACATCAAATTCATGAACACTGCTGGGGCATTAGTTAGTCCAAATGACATCACCCGGAATTCATAATGGCCATATCTCGTTCTGAAAGCTGTCTTGGGAATATCTTCTTCTCTAACTCTCACTTGATGATAACCCGATCTCAAGTCTATTTTGGAAAATCACTTGGCACCTTGTAGCTGATCAAATAAATCATCAATTCTCGGAAGAGGATATTTATTCTTTATGGTCACTTTATTCAGTGCACCTTAATCAATGCACATTCGTAGGGAACCATCTTTCTTTCTTACAAATAAGACTGGGGCTCCCCACGGTGATGAACTGGGTCTAATAAACCCCTTCTCAAGCAAATCTTTCAACTGTGCCTTTAACTCTTTCAATTCTGTCGGAGCCATTCGGTAAGGAGGAATAGAAATGGGCTCGGTATCCGGTAATACATCAATAACGAAATAAATTTCTCTTTCTGGAGAAAGGCCTGGGAGTTCATCTGGAAATACATTCGGAAATTCATTCACCACCGAAACCGATTGAAAAGTTGGCGACTTTGCTTCGATATCATGAACTCGAACTAAATGATAAATATAGCCCTTGGCTATCATCTTTCTTGCCTTAAGGTAGGAAATAAACCTACCTCTGGGAGTTGCCGTATTACCTTTCGATTCAAGCACGGGTGCACCCGGAAATTGAAATCGGACCACTTTCCTTCGGCAATCAACATTAGCATAACATGAGACCAACCAATCCATACCCATAATCACATCAAAATCTAGCATTTCCAGCTCAACTAAATCATCTTTAGTTTGGCGGTCACATATTAAAATCACACAATCTTTATATACTTATCTAGCTATCACGGGATCACCAACCGGAGTAGATACCTCAAAAGGTCTGATTGGCTCAGGTTTCACCCCGATACGATTAGCAACATATGGAGTAACGTAAGATAACGTAGATCCCGAATCTATCAATGCATACACATTATGGGAAAATATGGACAATGTACCTGTAACCACATACGGGAGGACTCGAGATCCTGTCGTTCGGCTAAAGCATACAAGCGGGGCGGTGCACTAGTAGATGCTCCCCCCGACCTCTACCCAGGCCTGCCGGAAATCGAGGAGTTCGCCCTACCGGGCGCATCGAAGAGGAGCCGGGGCGCGATCCCGTGAGGGGTGAACCCCACCTCTACCATACCTCGAAGGCAATCACGCATCAGTGTCCTACCGTATATAACAAGCATACGTACTTACTCGGCGACATGGCCACGAGTGCAATTTTTTGCAACCGGTGTATCGGGAACCGGTGGTCTCCCCCTGACTGTAATCTCCCCTAAACTGAGAACCTGGGACCCTCAAATTCTGGCCTTGTCCTAAATGAAAGGAGCGATCAAATCTCCTTCCCGTAAATCAGGGAGGTGCACTAGTCACCCGGCGGCACGAGTGCCTAGAATGTGTCTACCTTGATCCCCCTCTATAATCACTTGCCCGTGCCCATAGATCCGGCCCACTTTGCTTTGCCCTCTATCTTATCCGATCACCCCTTCGCGGAGGTTGTTTTCCTTCTAGATTTTGGGCATGAGCTTGAATGCGGGAGATATCCATCCCATCTTGCAATGAAGCCGTCAAACAATCTTTGAACAAATGTGGCCCTAAGCCACTCACAAACCTATGCATTACCTATGCACCCGATCTCCCATATCGGCCACCATAGTAGGGGCATACCTAGCCAAAGAATTAAATTGAAGGCTATACTCCCGGGCACTCATGTTTTCTTGTTTCAAATTTAGAAATCTATCTGCTCTAGCTCGGCGGACCTCGGGTGACAAATAATGGCGAATGAAAGCATCCACAAATTTTTGCCAAACGGGAGGAGGCGCATTCTCTTGCCTCGATGCTATCCAATTATTATACCATAAAACCACCACATCCCGGAGTCTATATGATGCCAATTCTACGGATCGGTCTCGGAAGCGTGAATGATCTGCAATGTTCTCAATATTTCATCAATAAAGCCTTGCGGGTCTTCATCCGACTTTGACCCAAAGAATTTCGGAGGATTCAAGCTCATGAAGTCACAGGCTCTAGTACTAGCTGAATGATCACTTGGGCCCACATTCTGCCGCTATGCTTGGGTGGCAACTAACTGCGTCAGTAAATGAATGGCCTCGGTCACTTGTTGACCCGAAGTAGCCAGTGGAGGACCTGGAGGCATAGGAGCTGGAACTGATGCCCCTTCTTGTTCTTCCGTAGTAGGCGGAGTAGTGGAGGCGTTAGATAGAGCCTCATGATGCGATTCACCCTCATCTATATTCATAGGCGGCTCTCTTTCTGCCCGCCTTTTCGTCGTAGTCTTGCCCTTCTGGGCGGCTTTAGCTTTTCCTTTTGGCGGCATTTCTGAAATCACAACACACTATTAGGAAGGATAAAATCTTATGCACGGCTCTATCGCACGATCTCTTAAGATGAAAGATGGTCATTTTTCCTAAATGCCCTGTATCCTCCTGTTTATTAGCGTGGCACGCAACACACTATAAACAAGACTCTACTAGACACGGCTCGTAGACACTTCCTAGGACTGAACTGCTCTGATACCACTTTTGTCATGACCCGACTAGGGCCATGACGGGTATCCGGGGCTAACCACCGAGCACCGCTCATTCTATTACTTATCCTGCCTTCATTCATATTTCTCATCATTCGTAACCATAAAAAACGACTTTCATTTAAAACATATTTACTTTATAAACATCAATACTTTAGGCTATCAAAATAATAATATACATATACATGCACATACATGAAGACTATGAGACCATACTACCCACACTGCGTATCTACGAGCCTCTACTAGAATACTAGACATAAGGACGGGACAGGACCCCGTCGTGCCCAAAATACATATACATATATACCAAAAGAATAATCAATGACACCTCCAAAAAAGTGGAGTGCTCTCAATCAGCTAATGGCTTCTATGGATCTGCACCATCTCCCCACCTACCTGTGGGCATGAACACAGCGTCCAAAGAAAACGGACGTCAGTACGAATATTGTACTGAGTATGTAAGGCGTGAATGAAATGAACATAATAGAGAATTCATAAGACATAAGATGAAGGCATAACCTTTGAATAGATACATTTTATACACATATCATACGTAGCATATCATATGAATTACCATAGCGTATACATCACCATACCATTCATACATCATCATACCAGTCATACATCATCATCGTTAACCCGCGTCCGGGTAACCATCATATGCAGCCCACTAGTGGTGTCATGCCCGACCCTCTAGGCTCGGTGTAAATATAGCAGCCCGCTTTAGCGGTGACATGCCCGGCCATCTAGGCGCGGTGTAATCGTATCATCATAATATCATACACTTATCATTATTATTCATCTCATAGGCATATCATGGTTTTATCATAACTTAACATCACTATACATTTATCATCAAAACGTACATTGGAACTTGAGGGCAACTATAGCTATATCGGGGTGACATAAAGTCGTAACCCCCGATTACGTTATGGAGTAATCATAGTCATTATATCTCACCTTGAGGGACTACATTTTAAGGTGAGTGTACATGAGGAAAACATCAATGCATCGTAGCCAACATCATTAACCTTGTTGGTACATCATATCGTAATCTCTAGAATCCTTAGGCTTGAACTTAGCATTATCATTATCGCACTCATAGCGTATTTCTTGTCTCATATGACTATTCACGAACATAGGCTCTTAGTCTTTCGGAACATAGGAAATTCATGAAGAAGGATTCCAAGGATGCATAGGATTCATGCCTTAGGAAGAAGGTTGAGCCTTACATACCTTTGTCGTTTAACTACTCTATTGCTTGCTCGTTCTCCTTTAAAGCACTCGTTTATACCTTCAAGGAAATTCATATCGACATTAGCTAAACAATCATTAGAGCGTACTTACTAAAGCTAGAGAAAATTGGGCAGCATTTCCTTTATTTATACGACGTCCTTCATATTCCATATCAACTCCCAAACATTCATAATAACAATTACCATATCGTATACAATAATCATCATTCACTTGCATTTTTCATATTTCACGATTCCACTTCAATTCTCCATAATCATTGTTACACCTTGGAAAATTTCGCGTTATCAAGACTGTGGACGACTTAGTATGAGCTCAGGGGAGGAGAGCGTAGTTACACAAGGATTATGGATGAAGATTATGTTATACGAGCATGAGAACATATACATGACATTTGAATAGTGTATGGATTAAATCGGTTAACATGATCACTCGATGATAGCCCTCGAAACCATGAGGTAAGGTGGGGCTCACATGTCGGGATTTTGTAAAGGATATATTAAAAGTGATACAATTAGTACATGGAAAGTTGAGCAAGTCCTAAAGGACCCATAAGCCCAATATGGACATAAGCCCTCCAAAAGGACGATTTAAGGAAACGTTTCCGGATGATCTGACTTGGAGGGGCAAAAACGGCATTATAAGTTTAGAATTTGGAAAAACACCAAGAATGAAATTTGTATATAATTAAAAGATCTTTCCAACCATAGGTCGTGGGCCCTCACATGATGTCGAAATCAAGAGTTATGGCCATTTTAAGAGCAAGACCCTAAGCTGCCAAATGGCTCCGCGGGCCCCACGTGAGAAGGTCGGTGAAACCGACCTAGGAGGGGTATAAATACCCCATCAACCCCGTTTTTTCAGTATAATAACATTCCAAAGGGTCCTAGAAAATTCTCTACACCTCCCCCAAGCATTATAGTCCGATAAATCAAGAATTTGACAAGATTACGCCAAACTAGTACGTGAAGGTGATTGTTCTTGCTTCTACTTAAGCTTGGTGTTGGAAAAGGTTGATGTGGCTGAGTTTTTTTCAAGTATAAGGTATGTTATTTATCCCATCTTTTATGTTGAGTTTATTTGAAGGTCTAGCAAGCCTTAAAAATGAAACTAGTTATGGAGAAAAGGTCATAGAGTGTTGTATTGTAGTTGTTGTGTTTATGGGTTGTTTTGAAAGTGTTGTGGCTATGTGGATGGACTGATTTACGCATATAAAAATGGTATCTAACATTGTTCGCGTATTGATGAGATTATACTCCTTGATTGGGATGGAAGAAAGTGCATATTGTTGTTGTATGTTGAAAAACGTCGTGTGGGATGTTTATGGGATATGTTGGTATTATTGATTGTTGTGTTGATTAATGTGGTTGTTGTTGGTTGTAATTTTTGGGATAGGCATATAAACGGGAGAGATCTTTTGCCCGATTTTCGGCGATATAGAATAGTTTGATTTGAAATTTGAAACAAGTGTGCATAAAGAGTCTAACGTTAGTGTAAATCCTTTTAAGTGTAGGCTTACGAGCTTGGAAGAATAAGCGTAGCTTAGGAAGAGGACGAACGGGTATGTAAAGCCTATCCTTTCCTTCTTTTGGCATGTCTTAGTGTAAGTAAGATATCTATGATACGAGCCTCGGGGTAACTCTATTCTTAAATTCCGAGCGTGTGTCTACGATTCTTATTCACTTCTTGACTTTGCATCCTTAATATAATTGAGCTATGGTCTTTATGTCTTTTGTATGATTGAATAGCTAATGTTGCATAAAGAGTTTTGTTCCTAAAAGATCCTGTGATGAAAAATGTCCCTAACTTTCATAAATGGGCTCGGATTGCCTTGATACGTTCGTAGAAAGATTCCATAATGAGTAATTCCCTAACTTTCATATATGGCGGATTGCTATGGATTGTTCGTAAAAGTGTTCTACTATCCCTAAAATTTCTCCTTATGTTTATGATCTACGAGACTTAATGGTATTTAGAGAATTGGATTTAATATGACTACTTTGATACTCGAGCGTGATTTTTCTACTTATCTATTAAGTCGAATGATGATTTATGTGCATATGGTTTCTCACTACTCGCTCGTGCCGGCCTCAATACTTCCTTCACCGAGTCCCGGGCCGGGACACGCATTCGTGCATAACTCCACTGCATTCGCTCGAGTCCCTCACTAGAGGGCGGGACACGCTATATGTACCGCGTCCCTCGTATATGATGCACGTATATGATATGATGATGGCGCCAGCCACGGGATGGCCAAGTATGATATACATATTCACCGGATCTCCTCCACCGAGTCCCTCGCTAGATGTATACGTATACGATTTTTGACCGAGTCCCTCACTAGAGGGCCGGGTACGGTATATATATATATATATATGATATTGTTATATACCGTATTTTGTACAATGGGATATTGACATGCAGTTTATGTTTCAAAAGCAGTTAAGGACAAGGCTATATATATTTTTCCGACCTTGTTAGAATGCATAAGTTGCATATTCATCCTTTTATTGGTATGGAACATTAAGGGTAAATTTGGAATAAGAAAAAACTAAGGGCTAAAAGTTGGAAAAAAATTTCATGAAATGGCCAAAAGGCCAAGGTGGCCGTGTATGTTGAAGTAGGCCCCACCCTTGGTTGGCCAATATTTGCATGCCATGAAATGGCATATGTGTACACTACATATTTGTGGGAGCCAAGTATATACATATGTGTGTATAAGTCATGAAGCAAGACAAATTATTATCTCCACTTTAAGAAAATTCTAGAAAATTGGAGAAAAAAAATAAAAAGACCGGCCAAGGGGCATGTGGCCACCTTGGTATGGATTATGTATCATTATATATATAGAAGGGGATGACCAAACAAGATATATTCATTATTTTGCAAAGTCTAGAAAATTCAAGAGAAAGAAAAATAAGAGGGGACTTTGACAATCATGACCAAAGTCCATTATCCGTTCTTTGGTCATGAACAATTATTTTATTCTAGTTTCTCTACTAATTGGAAGGTTTATAACGTATTTTTGGAACTCAAAATCCATTTTCATGATTCTTCAACTACTACTTCACACTGATACTATTCAGGAACTAGGTGGAAGAGGTAAGGTTTAATCCTTGTTTTCATATGTTATGCATGGTATGTGGATGTTGTGGAGTGTGGAAATGAATGAAACTCTGAAGTTATGGTGTGGATGTGGAGTAATATGTGGTTTGGGTGTAGGCATGATTAACTAACTTATTTAACATGTTTGGATTGTTGTGTTATGAATTCTATGATGCAAATGACTTTAATGATTTAAATTAAAGTGTGGTTCTTGTTGGTTTGATGTGTTGTCTTGGCAATTTATATATGGTGTTGTTATGATGAGTTAAGTTTACTTGGTATTGTAGTTGTTGTTGATATGGATTATGTGATGAAAATGAATGAGGTTTGATATTAATCCCAAGTTGGTTGTGGAGCTGATTTAGAACCTAAAGTGGTTCTAATATAGTTTCTTGAATTTATGGAAATAATGTTGTAAATGTATGGATTATTGGTGTCATTGATGAACTTGGAAGAAGAAATGTATTGTTGTTGTCCGGCTATGGAAATTGGTGGTTTCGGGTTCCGTCGCATATTGTTTGGAATGTTCTTAAATCTTGTTTGACTTGTTTGCGGGTTAGTAATTGAATATGTGAGCATTATATTGGCCTCGTACATAGTTTATTTGAATATAAATGAAATGTTGTCTTATTGTGTAGAAACTTTCTTTTAATCTTAGAATGCGTTTTGAAATCACTTATGGATGTTGTTAATGCTTGTTGCTTATCAAAATATGTCGATTTGGATCAGTATTCTTCGATGGCCTTGTTGAGTTTATAGGGAATTTTCCAAGGTGTAACAATTTGGCTTGGAATTGTGATTCTTAAGGTAGTTGTTATGGTAGTTGATGCTTATAACGTTGTTTAGATTGATATGGCCTTGTCGACTTGCTTTGTATTGTTAGCGTAGGTAGGCAAACAAGGTATGTAAGTTGAGGGTTTCTTTCTTTTGGCATGTCTTAGTTGAAAGTGTTATGACACTCGGGTCGAGTACTCTATTCTTGCGATCCACATGTCTATGATTCTTATTTGTTTCTTAATATTCAAGATTCTTAATGTAGTGTTATCTAGTTTTCTATGTTTTCTCATTTGACTAAATTTCAAAAGTTACATGGTTTCGTAACTTTTGTTAAATGGTTGTATACTTAGAACCTCTTGTAACTTTCACAAAAATTCCTCGGGTAGTTGTTGTATTTTCCACATTTGTATTTGTCTATAATTTTCCGGACTTCGGATTGGTCTCTTATTTATGATTAATGTTGTTAATATGTTTAAGGGATGTTTGATATGTTTCCGAGTAGTGTCGAAAGATATTTGAGGTAACTTTTTCGTCCCGACAAATGACGTATCGTTTATTTCATTGAGTCTTTAAAAATGATTTATGTGCATATGGTTTCTCACTACTCCGTACTTATTTGCGATAGGCTCATGTGTCATTTAGAAAACTTTCTCTCTTCCATTCACTTTCGTGCACACTCATTTGAATTAGTATCTAGTTAATTCCTAGATTGGGGACACGCTATATATATATATATGATGATGTGATGATATGGAACTGGCGTCCTTAAATTCTTATGCATATGATGATTCTATTCAAGTCCCTCCACTAGAGGTATGGGACAGATGTGTATATAAATATATATATGATGACATGATGACATGATTTTCTTAGCTCCCTGGCTTGAGGATTCGGGACACGGGATATATGTTTATACTATGATTATATGTGTTACATCCCGTATTTTGTACGTTGGAATATTTTAAGTTGGATTGCGACAAGTTGGGGATAAGACTTTTAATTTCCGATTTTGTTTTTGTTTTAATGCACAAGTTGCATAATCACCTTTTCATTAGTATGGAGTGTTAAGGGTAAATTTGAAATAAGGAAAAGTTTGGGATGTTGAATAAGTTATACGGACCGTTGTATGGAGTTTTGGACATATCGGGTATGCAAATAAAGAGATCGGTGTATAAAAGTTTTAGGTCTCGAAATAATTTCCGCGGATGAACGGATCGCTACGATGAAGCGTCGGGCGCTACGATCTTGCTACAGTGACTTCGGCCAGCTTTATAAAGGGGCTTAACCCCTCATTTTCAGCCAAAAATCAGACCAAAAAAATATTCCAAATATTCTAGAAAATTCCCCAACCTTCCACCACTAACTTTTAGCCCGAAACCGGTGTAATTCCCAAATTCCGGTCCGGACAGCAGATAGTTGCAACTTCAAAACTACGTATTGAGGCTTTGTGGCTTAAGTTCAAGGTGGAGGAGTAAATATATAGCATTATTATCGAGGGAAAGGTATGAATCTCTTTCTATTTGTGTTAATATTGGTTTATTTACGGAGAAGGAGGTTATAAAATCGTTATAAAATGGTTACGTGATGGAAATATGGGACAAACACCATATGGAATGTTTATGAAGTATTTTGAAGTTGGAAATATTATGGTTAATGTTGGTATTGTTGGAATTGTTGTTGGTATAGTTTATGAATTTGGGAGAAAGAAATGTATTGTTGTTGTTTCCATTGAAATTGGAAGGATTCGGGTAGTGAATTGACTTTATTTAATATTTTAGTTGTTGAATTGTGAATTTCATAATGATAAGTGAAGGTTTGATGGCTTAAAGTGAAGTTATAACCATTATCGGAATGTTGAAGAAGTCGATGCGGCATTAGCTTAAATTCTTGCATTGCACGAGTAATGTTGTTAATGCATGGTTGTTGATATGGATTGTCGATATAACTCATAAATTTGGAAGGAAGTAATGCGTTGTTGACTTTGGTGGTGTTGTGAGATTTCGGGTGGAAGTATGTATTAATTGGGAATTGAATTGAATCTTGAAGTGTTGCTAGAATAATTGCTAGCATTGTTATTGCTTTGGCCGAGTTCCATTCTCGGGTTTGTTGTTGATGATTTGGGCCGAGTAAGATCTCGGGGATGGTGTATTCTGAGAGGAGATCTTTGCCGAAATTTCGACAGGATATAAATGAATTTGTTTGAAGAATTGAGATAAGTATATGGGGATGAGTCTAATGATTATGTCAACTCTCTTGAATGTAGACTAACAAGTTTGGATGGATAGCGTGGCTAGTAAGGCGCGGCGCAGGTATGTTAAGGCTAATCCCTTTTCTTTCTACGGCATGAATCACATAATGAAATATTATAAATGCTCCCATAACGACCTTATTTTCAAAAGTTAGAATTTATGATTTCAAACATGATTTCTTCTTAAAAGTTATAAATGTTTTCAAAAATATTCATTTTCTCCAAAGTTTAAGTTTTACGTTTTGATAGTTTTCATGACTAAAACGACGACTATGATTTTATGACGACAAGGATGATGCCAGATATAAGAAGATGTCTATGATGAATATGTCAAGGATATGTTCTTACCATGGATACGACGATATGAAAATGTTAAGCTATTTTCGAATAATGACTATTTTAAAGGTTCCAAAGTGCATGATCTGACATGACATGTTCTATGTTCTCTTAATGTTGCCCTTCGTTGATAGTCTCACCTTAAATAATCGTTCCTCCAAGGTGAGACATGACGATCCGGGTTATTCCATAGTATAATCGGAGGTTACCGACCTTACGTCACTCCGACGGATACATGACTTTTCTTTGGGCTCTCTGCATGCTTACATGATATATATGCACATGATATATGTATATGTATATGGGGAAGATGGGGAAAAGGGCAGGCGCTATAGGCGCACAGCCACCTGATCAGTTGGAGAACGATATGATATCGTCCCGGACGCGGGATGCCCGGACGCGGGATAAGTGGTTAAATGGATCGGAGCCGACGCCTCGGCAATATGGTATGTTCTATTTTCTTTATATATGAAAATGAGATGTTTTCAAAGAAAGAATACGTACATGTATGTACAAATGGATCGGCCTGCACGTTCCGCGGATAGTATATGGATCGGGCTGCACGTTCGCAGCATTAAGCATGCATGATTCCGCCTTAAGAGGCACTCATACTCACAAAAGTTACGACTTCATACGATATGTTCCATATGTACGGGTTACGATTTTACATGATATGATCCATATGTACGACTTACTCCCCGACACATGATATGTCTCCTATGTACGGGATACTCTCTCTCTTACATGATATGCTCTACATCTCCATACTTGTTGTTGCACATGATTACGTTTCTTTCTATGTTACCATCCATGCCTTACGTACTCGGTACATTGCTCGTCGACGCCCTTTTTGTGGGCGCCGCGTTTCATGCCGCGCGGTACACCGGATGAGTAGAAGCCATTACGGGAGACGTTCCGGCGGATTGGCGAGCTCCACTTCATTTCGAAGTGTTGCCGAGTCGAGTATATACGCTACGGCATACGGAATAAAGTTAGAGACTTTGCGGACGAGTCGTGAGTCTAGAGTGACATTTTGAAAACGGCCCCACTAGCCGATGTGTTTTATTATACATTATGTTACGGGGTCCTTACGCTTACGGTATGTGTTTAGTTTGAAAAAACGACAAAAGATTTTGCAAATTTTACTATGTATTTTACTTTCATTTGATTTAAGTATCCAAAGAGAATACGTGAGTAATACGAGACAGCGGGTTCGCTCGGCTCTGAGTAAGGGATCGGGTGCCCATCACACCCTAGTGAGATCGGGGTGTGACATATTCTTGAGAAATGGGAGAGATGGTACAGATGGTCAAATGATCTCTAGGTTTTCAGCGTTGGGTTACTCAGAAGTCATGAAAGTACATTTATGGCTCAACAAGAATGATTTATTCGAGGTATGATTGGTTTGGGAAAACTTTCAACATTGTTAAGGTATTATGATGGTTTGCGTGGCACGGGTGTACCAATGGCAGGTCAACGATTCATCAGTGGCAGTGTATTAGATTTCGATATACGAGGATGAATGTAAGTTTGATAAGGACCATCAGATTTGGCAAAGGGATAGAGACCGCGTGCGATAAAGAAGAGAAGTTGATAATAAGTACATGAAGGATGACTTTTGTGGGAAACGTGTAGCGAAGTAAGATTTCTTAGGGTATTTTGGTATGAGTACTTTTGGTGTTAATGGGTCAGAGGTGTAAGGAAGAGGGTTTGGATAGATCACTCTCCGCTATTAGGAAGGGGACAATTGGTATCTGACGTTCTCTTCAGGATAAGGTTGCAATTTATACGAGAGTGGATTTCGTGTGGGGTCGTGAAAGTTAAGTTAGACTTCGACATGACTATATGGTAGTGGTTTGTGGGTTCTGTCAGGAAGGTGGTTATCAGTTCTAGATTGGAAAGCAATGTTACTTATGATGAGTGGAGACTTAAGATGTTGAGCAGCGGTGGTCCTAGTCCTTCAGTAAAGGGCATGTTCACTGGGTCTTCGTGTTTAGAGGAATGGTAAGGATATTGTGGAATCAAGAATGAGTTGATTAGAGAGTTATGTTGCGGTCATACATGGTAGAATAGATATAAAGGTTTAGTATCGAGTTGGTATGTTTTGTTATGCCGTGGGCCTATGGGAGCCAGTGGTTGACTAGTAAGAATGACTCTTGTATTAGACAAGTACGAAGTTTTAGTACTCAAGGAGCTATCGGGTGTTGCATCTAATATTGGATTAGGGTTGAGAGCTTTGTACCTATTGTGTATGTTTCGGCTAACTCATGCTATTATTGGTGTTGCTACCCGGTTGAGTTGATCGAATGAAAGGGATAATTGCATGAATGGTTAGAGGTGTTTTGGTTCGACAATTGGGACGTTCGAAGTGATAAATCAATGATGAGGTTTGAATTAATTCGATTTGTGGAGAACATTTCAAAATTTGAGTTATAGGAAATTTGAGCAAAGGTGTCACGACCCATTTTAGGACTGCGCGGGCACATACCTTTCCCACCTCGGTAGGCGAACCCTCTACCGAATAACACATCAATTTAACAAAAACGAATCATTTTAACCAATAGATATTTAGAAATAGCAGCGGAACATCATAATATGGTTGATAAACTCAAGGTTTAATATGATTACAACAATTTAATAAATACAGACTCGATCCAACTTCCCATAACCTGCTCTAAACTAGTACAAGAGCGACTAAATGATTCCAGATTACCACTAGACCCTAAGACCCAACCTCCATCCCGGAATGAAGTGAGAGGAGGCCTTCGAGATAAGCACCGTGCATTTCCGTACATGTCAAAATCAACCACCTGAAACAATCTACACCCCAAAAAAGGTGTAGCAAGTGGAATATCAGTACAATCCACGCATACTGAGTAAGTATCATAGGCCGTCAATGGTTAGAAACACATATCAGTAAAAGTATTCACAAACAACCATGATAATAACCAAATCAAGTCATACGTCTATCTACCGCGCATCATAACATTATTACCCTTAAATCACAACTGCTCTTTAATAATTAGAAGTCAATTCCACAAGTGCCATTCCCCAATTCACAATCATTAGATCATTCGTTTTAGTCTAAGAGTCAACTCATCATTATGACACCTTTTATCCTACATCACTTAGAAATCAATCAAGTAACTGATCTTACGGAGTGTTCTACGGAATAATTCAACAAGTACAAATCAACAAGTATAATCAAATGTAATCGAATCCAAGTATACGTCATCGCCTAATAGAGCATCTAATCCCAAATGTGTCAAGTCTGGATACATCAAGTCTGAATCTAACATCATATGTACAACACCCAAAACACCTCAAGGTAAGTCATGGTGCAATGCAATACACTAATGTATGGATGCAATGCAATGCCATGCAAATACTGTGTACACATGTACTCCGGACAGAAATATCGACATATCGGTAGCACAACCCAGTGTGACTCGCGAAATCTAAGTGCCACCCGTCCCGGATCTTTACCCGACAGACAGACGGGACACCAGATCTTTGCCCACGGGGGGTTCTCATCGGCACCACTCTGGGGGACCCGCGGAGTCCATGCACTTACTCAATCAACGATTCCGGAACAAACATCAGACATCGGCCATGCAATGAACGATTTTGAAACTAACATCGAATATCGGCCATCTTACGTCACTCAAGTAAAATCAAGCCCAGCTCATTAAGTGTTTCATCAAAAATCAATAGTATCTCAACAGTTTATCATGAAATGACAGTGCGTGCAATGCATGTATCAAAATCATTAATCATGTTCAATATCACAAGTAACAACAATCGGTACGCCAACAATATATCCAAATTCACAAATACCAACAGTGGGTATTCCAACAATATAACCGAATCACAAGTACCAACAATGGGTACGCCAACAATATCGTAATCAAGATGATAAAAAAGAATCCAACATCAATCAACAACTCATGGCATCAAGGCAACACAATAGAACAATCAAAGAACAAAATAACGGGGTGGCTAGCCCCAAACACACAACAGGTTAATCAAGTCGATACACATTATTACTGTAGCGGTTCTACTTTTTTCGATTCGCATTTGCACTTGCCTCATTTAAAAGGAAAATATCCCGGGGAAGTAGGGTTGTCAATCGTAACGGGAAAAAGAAAAAAAATATACTTCTAGGTAATGGTGCTCTAAATAGACCTATTGTTTAGAGTCGCCACCTAATTTTTAGGAAATTAGGAAAACCAGTTCAAAAAGGGTTCATTCAAAACGGTTAAATTTTAAAAGGATCCTAATCTAATCAAAGTATGGGTAAGGCTGGTGATCCCTCAGGGAAGGTGTTAGGCACCCTGGTATTAAGGATCAGCTCAATTACGGTTTACCTATGAGTTCTAATAATGTGTTTACGTGGATATAAATTGGTTGTGATAAAAGTAGTTATGCTTTATATTTCCGCAAATAGAAATTAGTCATTTATGCAAAAATACCACGTTTCAAAATCAAAAGTGGTAAAAAATTTCCCAAAATTGGGCGTTTAGGGTGTCGGACTAGAACACTTAGGCTAATACTCGAAGACTCTTAGCCTAAGTAGGACCCTAAGTAAGTCCACCAAAAAAACAGTTTTGAAAAATAGTTAGAGTATAGTAAAATAGCTTTAGAAAAATAGGTTAGGTATACTATTATAGTCTATATAGTATTTTACATATATATATATATATATATATATATATATATATATATATATAGTCCATTTTCATTTCTACCTTTTTCTAAGTTTGAATCAGGTTTTATTTTTTAGCCTAAGTCCGCCAATCATGATTAGTCCCACAAGTTTGAATATTGGTTCAAATCAGCCCACATGTCATAAGTTCATAAGTTCTCAGATGCTCAATTCAATCCTTAATTTTACGAAAACTGCCAGTTTTAGTCCTTTTGTCCAAATCAGCCTCAGGTTGCGTCTCCAAACTAGTCTTAATTTGTAGCAAATTCATTTTTTAGTGACTTTAAAATATGAAAATCTATTAAGGGTTCTAATAGGCATGATAATTGCACAAACAATAATTTAAAATACGTAGTTAAAGGGAGATAGAGAATTTAGGCCGACCAAGCCCAAAAGAGAAATATCTATACAATCGGGTTCGTGTTAAGTCCAACGTATGCTCCATTTTGCTCCAAGTTAGGATGACTCGATCTAGATATATTAGTGGGCCTTGTTGGGGCCCACCAACGGGTTTGGGTGGACAAGGATACAAACGGGTATGCATAATATTAGTATACATTTATGAATAAGACCAAGTACAAGAATTAAGACTACAATGATTATTACAAAAGCCAAAAATGAATTTACAATTTATTGGGCCTAGCCCGCTTAATTCTTTGTAATGGCAGACCAACGAAACAGCCCAGATATGAAATAAGCCCACAACAATAATGGTAATAAACCACGCACAGGTAAAAGGCCCTAATGACAAGCCCAGGCCAAAATTTACTAAATACCAAGAGGTAATATACATGATATACCACAGCTATACTACTTAGTTTTTTTCAAATGTTTTCTAAGTGTCAAGAGGTGATATACATAATATACCACTAGTATACTACTCATTTTTTCAGATTTTTTCTAAGTGTCAAGAGGTGATATACATGATATACCACTGATATGCACCTAAGGAGAGCAAAACAAGATTGCATACCTTCTATATACCTAGTGTGTATATCTTTTCCCAACCAGTCTCAACTTTTTTGTTATATCCCGTATTTTGTACATTGGAATATCTTAAGCTAGTTGCGATAAGTTAAGGGCAAGGCTATTTTCTGATTTTGTTTAATGCACAAGTTGCTTATGAATTTTATTGGATGGAAATGTTAAGGAAAATTAGGGGCTAGAAGTTGAAAAACTATTTCATGAAAAGCCACAAGTGGCCGTGTGGTGGGTGTGGGCTCCCACCCATGGCTTGGCTAATTTTGATTGCCTCAAGCCATTAGAGGGGGCATGTGTCCACCTTGTATTTGTAGATGCTATATATATATATATATATATATATATATATATATATATATATATATATATATATATATATAGTGATGACAAAGCAAGACATATTCATCATTTTCACAACTCTAGAAACTTGGAGAAGAGAAGAGAGAAGAAATTCGGCCAAGGCTAGCCGAAAATTTGGTGTCCCTAAATATTGATCAAAAAATAATTTTCTTCTAGTATTCCAACCAATTGGAAGGTCCCTAATAACGTGAAGTAGTTGTTGGAGCAAGCAAAGCATTCATTTTTGCAATTTACAAACCCTAGCCAAGTTGAGAAGTTAAAGGGTAAAGGTAAGGTTTAATCTCCTTTTACATGTGTTATGGATGATTTGTGCATGTTGTAGTGTGTAGAAATGAATGAAACTTATGGAACCATAGGTGTTGGTGCTTAGCCGTGTAGGGGTCGTTTGGTGTAGAGGTGAGGAACTAAATTTACTTAGTGTTTTGGTTGTTGTTGTTGTGGATTCTATGATGCAAATGAAGGTTCAATGGTCAAGTTGGAGTTGTAATTGTTTGTGGGCTATTGTATAAGCTAATATGATGTTCATATCATTTCTTGCCTTTGCGTGGATAATGTTGTTAACGTGTGGTGGTTGGTATAATTCATGAATTTGGAAGTGAGGAATGCGTTGTTGTTGTTCTTATTGAGTTTGGAATATTACGGGTTGTGTTGTATGTGGTTGATTCGAATGCAAATGGAATGCCGTCGAATTATGTAAAAGGGAGTTACTAACGTTAGAATACATTTTGAATTAATTGTCGATGTTGTTAATATGGTTGTTGGTATTGTTGTTGATGGTTTGGCCGAGTTGAATTCTCGGGGTTTGTTGAATTTATAAAGGAAATGCTGCCCGAATTTCTATAAATGAAGTGCTAGCTTAAGGTTGGATTCTTAAGTACCTATAGCTAATGTTTGGTATCTACTGACGTTGTTGTAGATCTTGGGAAGCTCGAGACTTAAGTTCGGATTAGCATTAGGAAGCGAACAAGGTATGTAAAGCCCATCCCTTCTTTCTTTTGGCATGTCTTAGATGTAAGTGAGATACGATACGAGCCTTGGGGTAACTCTATTCATAAGTTCCGAGCATTTCTACGATTCTTATTCACTTCTTGATATTAGCCTTCTTAATATGGTCGAGCCATTGCCCTTGAGTCTTTTGTATGATTGGATAGTACATGATGCATAGAGAAATCCTATTCCTAAAGGATTCTATAATGAATAAGGTCCGTAACTTTCATAGGCGGCCTCAGATTGCTTTGATACGTTCGTAGAGGATTCTATAACGAATAATGTCCGTAACTTTCCTAAGCGGGCTCGGATTGGCTTGATACATGTTGTTATATCCTGCATTTTTGCACGTTCGGATATTTCAAGGAAGTCTTGACAAAGTTAAGGGAATAACTATCTTCCAAAGTTATTTTAATGTACAAGTGGTTATGAATGTTGT
This sequence comes from Lycium ferocissimum, assembly GCF_029784015.1. NCBI lineage: Eukaryota > Viridiplantae > Streptophyta > Magnoliopsida > Solanales > Solanaceae > Lycium > Lycium ferocissimum. The sequence goes on along the minus strand of NW_026713356.1, from coordinate 13,433 downwards.
TTATGAACATTACTATTATGGAAATACTGAGAAAGGTTAAGGGCAAGAAGGGGAAATTCGCAAAATGGTTCATGGAAATAATGTGGAAGGCTAGGGGCAAAATGCTAATATTGAGAAAAGTCGAGGGGTAAAACGGGAATTTCACATAGGTTTCAAGAAAGTTCCAAAAGGGCCATATTGGCCATGTGAGAAAAAAAAAAAAGAGAAAAGAAAAGATGACAAAATAAGTCATCTTTGCTAGAAATTTAAGAAATTTCTAGAGAGAGGGCATGTGCCTCTCACATGCTTGTGGGAAATTATATATATATAGAGAAGTGGTGGAAAATTAAGACACAATTCTCTTCATCTTTAGAAAGATGAAAAAATGGAGAAGGCAAAAAAGAAAATTAAAGGGCCATTCGGCCAAGCTTGGGGAGAAAGAGAACCTTGACAAAAAAAATTTCAAAAATTATTTTCCTACTAGTTGGAAGGCCCTTAGCAAAGTGAAGTAATCATTGGAGCAAGAAAAATTGGCATTCTAGCAAATTGTAGACTCTAGCCAAAGGAGGAAGCCAAGGGAGAAAAGGTAAGAATCAATCCTCTTTTTATATGTTGTAGATGGTTATGTATGTCGTGGTATGTAGAAATGGGTGAAATTTATGAAAATATGGGTATATTGTGTGGTGGCCGTGTGTGTATATGGTGTGTAGGAGCATTGGTTTAATTATTTTATTTAGTGTTCTAGTTGTTGTTGTTAAGAATTCTATGTTGGTAATGAAAAGTTGATGATTCTAATTCAAGTGGTGATTGTTGGAAAAATTGTTTTAGAAGTTAAGGTGAATTGAATATAGTGTGCTTGCACATATGGAAAATAATGTTGTTAGTGAGTGAATTGTTGGTAAAGTTCATGAAAGTGAAGAAAGAAAATGTGTTGTTATTGTTCTTATTTCATTTGGAAGATTTCGGGTGGTATAGCATGTTGCTTGAATTGTTTGAATATTGTACGGATTGTTTGAAGTATTTTGGAGCATTGTTGAATGGCTTTGGATTAGTATTTGAATATGTGAACAATTATAAATTGAATATAAAGGAAGTGTTATTGAATTATGTAAAGGAGCTACTAATGTTGGGAATGTATTTTTGAATAAATTTCTATGTGGTAATTTGATTGTTATCGATATGTATTCTACGACGAAAATGGGAATTTGATGGTTTAAATTAATGGTAGAATGGTTACGGGCTGATTTGGAAGCCAATGTGATCTTGGTGTCGTTTCGTAAATGACGAGAATAATGTTGTTAATATGCATATTGTTAGTGTAGTTCGTGAATTGGGAAAAATGAAAACGAGTTGTAAATGTTTTGTTGGAAGTTGATGTATCAAGTAGAGGAGAAGATTTCCTATGTTAGAATGCGTTCTAAATTGATTATGAATGTTGTTGATAATGTGGCCGAGTTCCATTCTCGGATTATTGTTGAAATTGGCGAGTTGTATTCTCGGGGATGGTATATTTACAGTAGAATCTTTGCCAAAATTTCGGCGAATATAAGTGGATTTACTTGAGAAATTAAGACAAGTGTTGATTTAAGATTAAATTCCTAAAGGCTTATAATCAATATTTGGTATTTGTGACCAATTGTAGATTTTGAAGAATTTGGAACTTGAATTTGGAGAAGCCTAAGAAGCGGAAAAGGTATGTAAGGCTTACCTCTTCTTTCTTTGGCATGTCCTAGTTGTAATAGGCTTGATTACAAGTCTCGGGGGGTTCTACTCTTAGAAATCCGAGTCCGAATTTGGCCCTTTTTCATTCAATATAATTGAATTAGATTTTCTATACTTTATTGGAAAAATAACTTAAACACCCAAAACTTTCATAAAAGGAACCGAACTACCCTAAGACCTTCACCGGTGACTCCATAGAGCACGTGTTCGTAAATTTACGTATGCCACCTCGACTTGACCCGAGGTGGGCTCGCAATCCCCGAGACCTATTTGTATAGTTCTATTTGTCTTATTTCAGTACGAAAATTTATGGAAACCTTGGCTATCGTTGCGAGTTTGCTATAAGTATCTGATAACTCTGATATAAGTATTTGAATGCATGTATTGTGATACGAGTATTTTGATATACGTAATCTGATAAAAGTACTCAACTACGAGGATTCCGATACATTTATTCTAATATAAGTATTCCGATACAAGTATTCAAAATAAGTATTCCGATACAAGTATTCTGATATAAATATTCTAACACAAGCATTTTGATATACGTATTCTATAGATATTATGTTATGAGTAATCATTTGACTATCAAAATAAATACTCCGTGTAGTTCGATATGGGTACCATATATAAGTATTTTGATAAGTGTCACGACCCGTCTAGGGGCCGTGACGATTTTTTTTATCTCGCATCCTATTCTCATTATCAAGTGGGCCAACCATTTTTTTTTTTTTCGTTACATTACATTAGCGTCATCATAAACATGGAATAATAAACTTTGCTATCACGCTATACAATAACCCAAGATACAAACATCTGACTGTACAAATCTGTGTACGAGCCTCTAAACATACTACACATATACAGAAGAAGGGCCGAGCGCTATCGTGCCCGCATATATATACACAAAATAGTACCAAGGGAATGAGGCTCCGAAACAACTGGAGCGCTGCCAAGTACTGCTGGTGAGGCTTCTAGGAACCAAAATCGTCCGTCTGTCGCCGACTCGCGCGGCATGAAACGCGAGCGTCCACAAGAAGGGACGTCGGCACGAATAGTGTACCGAGTATGTAAGGCATGAATAATAACATAGTAAATGAACATAGAGTATAAGTCATAACGAAATAGATGTACGTAGAGCTTATCCCCGGTACGAAGTAACTTGTACATACGTGTATGCCCTGTAGGCAGATACCACGCAAGCCTAGCCCATTTTCCAGAATACAGTGCCCCGTATCCCCGTATACGATAAACAAGTACATTTCGAAAACGATACATTTCGAAGAATAAAGATACCAAGATGGCGAACGAACGGTACATTCCGATGTGATGTCTTTTTCTTACCTTTACAGACGCTGAGTACATCAGCTCTCCCACCCCCCTCCCCAACAGTGTCCCACACAACATGTCATATATATATCATATATCGCATACACAGACGCCGCGTACGGCTCTCCCATATCCCGCGTCCGGGCATCCCGCGTCCGGGATGATAAGCCAGCTGAATCAGGTGGACACAGTTGCCCTTCCCACTTCCCCATAAACATATACATTACATATTCACATTTATATACATATGTCATAGTAAAACATAGTCATAGATATACTCATGGTAGGTACATGCTTTTGACATACTCGTTATAGACATTTACCCATGTTTGACATCGTCGTTGTCATTGTAAAATCATATTCGTCGTTTTAGTCATAAAAACTATCAAAACGCAAAACTTGGATTTTGGAGAAAAATGAATATTTTTGAAAACATTTATAAACTTTCTAAGAAGAAAAGTCACGCTTTAAAATCATAGTTTTCAACTTTTGAAAATAAGGACGTTGTAGTCACTTTATCATATCTGGCATCTCTATTGCCATCATAGGAATATCCTTGTAAGCATGGTTACAGTACTTGTCTTTTGAGGACGGAATACGAATCAAAAGTTTCCATTGGATTCTACTTTATAATAAGTCAACGGACAACAAGGAAAATCCGGGAACAAAGGGGCCCACCTCGGGTCAAATGAGGTGGCGTACACAACTTACATATAATACGTGTCATGACGTTACTTATGAAGGTCTTAGGGTAATCGGGTCTCATTTTTGCAAGTTCTAGGATGTTTAGACATTTCCTCAACAATTCATGCACTTTTGGGTTCAATCTTATTGAATGAATAGTAACTATTTTCATTTGCGGATTTACGGAGTTAGGAAGGTCCCCGAGGCGCGAAATCAAGCCTATACGTCTAAGACATGCCAAGAAAGGAAGGGGAAACCTTACATACCTCTTTCCACTCCTTTTGCTACTTCAAATTTACGTTGCAATCTCGTCAAAATCTGCGAATTGGTCATGTTTACCAAAACTCTCATTAGTATACTTAGAGTTAGAATCTTGAGGAACCACTTGGCTACCGAAATTTCGGCAAAGACTTCCTCTGTAAATATACCATCCTCAACATTCAATTTAGTCAAATTCTCATCAAACACAATCCGGGAATTCAAACCCGGCCAAACTATTAACATAATTCAATAACTACATTAGCGGTTCACATATTTCATTCAAGACGCATAATCTCAATTTACCACTTTCTTCAAAGCCTTCCAACTTCGATGAACACAATAACAACATTATAATTCATATGTCGACAACACCACACTACCAACATTATTTTCCATGCATACTAAGACATAATACTCCCTTTACATGAACTTTCACAACAAGTCTCCAATAGCTACCATTTCACAAAAATTCACTAAGTTCTTGTTAGTCATATAGAATCCACATAACAACAACCAACATACTAAGTAAAATTAACTCATTTTCCTCCACACTACACTACCACTACACGGCCACACCATGCACACACACATGCACGGTCACATACTCACACACACCATACACGGCCAACATCAAGCATGCACACTACAACCTCTCCAAATTCATCCAACTTCCATTATTAACATAGTATTCACAACAATAACAACCAAGCACTAGATAAAATAAGTAAAACATAACTTCCACACATACACACCTATACTACACCTCACGGCCACAACAAGATTTTTCCCCCTTCCATGAGTTTCATCCACTTTTAGCATGCTACAACACACAAAACCATCCATAACATGAAAAGAAAGTGAATTCTTACCTTCTTCCTTAATTCTTCAACTTGCTTAAAATTCCAACTTGCATGAACTTGTGCTTTTCTTGCTCTAATGAACCCTCCACCTTGTTAAGCACCCTTGACTTGGTAGAAAATGATTTTTGGAGGAATTTTTGCAAATTTTCCTTGAAATTTTTCTATGGCCGAAAGGCCTCTTGGATTTTCTCCTTCTTTTCTTTCTTTTGTTTTCTTGAAGTCTCTAGACAATTTTGTGATAAAGATGACTTAGTCATCTATTTAATTCCCATGAGTTAATTAATCATGGGCCTAACCCATGTACATGGCCGGTTGGGCCTTCAAATTTCCCAAAAAAACTTTCAAGCCCACTTATTTTTTGGGCTAGTTCTTGTAGTTCATGAAACATTTTTCCAACTTCCAAATTTGCCCTTCGTCTTTCTCCATATTTCCACGAGTCATATTGCGAATTTCCTTTTATGCCCTTGACCTTCCTCATTAATTCCGCTTCTAAATTTTTCATAAGCAACTCATATGCCAAACAAAATAAAATATGGCCTCGCTTATTGTCTTCCCGCGATTGTTTCGAATTATCCGATTGCACTAAAATGCGGGATATAACATCCTCCCCCCCTTTAGAACATTCGTCCTCGAATGTTGAACTGGCCTCATAGCGTATGATAATATTCGGGGGAGTCTCCTTCGTCAATATCCCATATGTCGCCTAACATATCCATTTTAAATCTAGCACGCTCTCCTTTTTGCTAGTCCAAATCACACGGCTTTTATAGGGCTTCCGGTCCACTCCACACACTCTAATTTACTTTAAACTACTTACCTTCACATTCGTCCCCGCTTCCATAATTATGAAATTTTCAACATATTTCCCGGGGGTCACCCATCGTGAAATTACCCTCACCCTAGCACGCTTAACCTTGAAACTCTAATACATTCCGGCGTCTTGGCGTTAGTATTTTCGTCTCCACTCCCTCACAATCGCTTATATCACATAATATGGAACGAGTTGGGGTCTTAGCAATTTTCAAAATACCCGCGTAACACATCTTTTCTTTTATTTACGGTTCTACCCTCCGCGTCTCTAGTATTCACTGCGTTACCTCGTACGTATGGTCACTTTTCGTCCTAATTTCCGAATGTTCAACAATACAAGGGCGGCATGGGATAAAATAGAATCCGAATCAATTAACACGCATATCATAGAAAGTGCTGGAAAAGTACCTGTGGCCGCGTCTGCGGAAGGCTCAGGGTCCTGTCGTCTTGTCGATGCATATAAGCGGTGCATAGGACCGGCTGAACTAGGTGCCCCTCCTCTACCTCGGCCGCGGCCCGCTAGGGCCTGAGAAGTCTGTCCGCGAGGGCGCACGGTCGACGATGAACCAATTGCTGATCCAAAGGGCCGAGTTTGGCCTCTTCCATCCTTTAATGGGCGTCACGCACTAAATGGTCGGTTCGACCGCGAGCAAAGCAACCACCGTTTTCCGTGTAACATATTCCCCTAAATGTGGCTTGCCACATCGAGCACATCGCGCGGGGGCAGCCCGCCCATTACTAAAATCGTAAAGTACGGGATCCCGAAGCGTTGGCATTCGATTACGGTCCCGAATAAGTAGGATAGTCAAACCTTCTATTCGCGGTTCGAGGAGGTGCACTGGCCACTGATTGGCCCAAATATCCAGGATACTGCTGTGTCTGCCCTTCTCTGTACTCGCTTCTCACCCCGGAAGATCTGCCCCTTTTCCTGGAACCCCTATCCGGGTAGCGCTCCTCTCTCTGAGGCTGATGTTGCTCCTCCAGGTTTTGGGCATGGGCCTGTATGCGAGCAATAGTCATCCCATCCTGGAGTGAGGCCGTCAAACACTCCTTAATTATATGCGGCCCCAACCCACTCACAAATCGATGCACATGATCCCCCATATCGCCGATCATGGCCGGGGCATACCTGCCGCCGAGTTAAAGCGGAGGTCGTATTCCCCGACGCTCATATTTCCTTGTTTAAGATTTAAGAACATATCGCTCGAGCTCGTCGAACTTCCGGCGGCCAGAAATGTCGCGAAACGCCTCGCAAACTCCCGCCAAACCGGAGGAGGGCATTTGCTCCCCCGAGGATCTCCAACCGTCATACCACGGACCGCTACATCCCGCAACCGTACGATGCCAATTCCCCGACTCGTATCCGAAGCATGTATAATCCTCGGTGTCCTTAGCATCTCATCTATAAAATTCGCGGTCTTCCTCCGGTTTTGACCCATAAAACTCCGGGGTCTTAGGGCGATGAAATCACGGGCCCTAGCACTTCTGCCCGTCTCCCGGTCCGTATCCCCGCCGAGCCGTGCGGCAACTAACCGAGTCAATAATCGGATGGCCTCTTATAATATCGGCTGGCCCGGAGCTGCTGTCTCGCCCTCCTGGGCTGCCCTAGCTTTCTTCTTCGGTGGCATTACTGAAACCATAACATAGGATTAGGAAAAGTATATGGAAACCTGGTAGCATAGCTCTATCGCACGATCTTAGAATACAAAGAAGGTCAGATTTCCTAAATGCCCTGTAGCCTCCTGTTTATAAGTGTGGCGCGCTACACACCCATAAACAAGACTCTCTTTGGACACGGCTCGCGACAAACCCCTAGACCGAACCGCTCGATACCACTTCGTCACGACCCGTCTAGGGGCCGTGACGAGTACCCGATACTTGTACCGAGCACCCCTTATCTCGCATCCTATTCTCATTATCAAGTGGGCCATAGGAGCTGTGCCATTTTTTTTTTCGTTACAGAACCTTTACATTAGCGTCATCATAAACATGGAATAATAAACTTTGCTATCACGCTATACAATAACCCAAGATACAAACATCTGACTGTACAAATCTGTCTACGAGCCTCTAAACATAGTACACATATACAGAAGAAGGGCCGAGCGCTGTCGTGCCCGCATATATATACACAAAATAGTACCAAGGGAATGAGGCTCCGAAACAACTGGAGCGCTGCCAAGTACTGCTGGTGAGGCTTCTAGGAACCAAAACCGTCTGTCTGCTGACCTGCGCGGCATGAAACGCAGCGTCCACAAGAAGGGACGTCAGTACGAATAGTGTACCGAGTATGTAAGGCATGAATAATAACATAGTAAATGAACATAGAGTATAAGTCATAACAGAATAGATGTACGAGCTTATCCCGGTACGAAGTAACACATACATGTGTATGCCCTGTAGGCAGATACCACGCAAGCCTAGCCCATTTTTCCAGAATACAGTGCCCCGTATCCCCATATACAAGAAACAAGACATTTCGAAGAACAAGACACATTTCGGCAAAAAGATGCGGCTCGATGCAAGATGCTTCGGAAACGGTACATTCCGAAAAAAATATCTTTTTCTTACCTTTACGTACGCCGAGTACATCGCTCTCCCACCCCCTCCCCAACGGTGTCCCAACACAACATGTCATATATATATATATATCGCATACACGTACGCCGCGTACGGCTCTCCCATATCCCGCGTCCGGCATCCCGCGTCCGGATGATAAGCCACCGAATCGTGGACACGGTTGCCCTTCCCACTTCCCCATAAACATATACATTACATATTCACATTTATATACATATGTCATAGTAAAACATAGTCATAGATATACTCATGGTAGGTACATGCTTTTGACATACTCGTTATAGACATTTACCCATGTTTGACATCGTCGTTGTCATTGTAAAATCATATTCGTCGTTTTAGTCATAAAAACTATCAAAACGCAAAACTTGGATTTTTGGAGAAAAATGAATATTTTTGAAAACATTTATAAACTTTCTAAGAAGAAAAGTCACGCTTTAAAATCATAGTTTTCAACTTTTGAAAATAAGGACGTTGTAGTCACTTTATCATATCTGGCATCTCTATTGCCATCATAGGAATATCCTTGTAAGCATGGTTACAGTACTTGTCTTTTGAGGACGGAATACGAATCAAAAGTTTCCATTGGATTCTACTTTATAATAAGTCAACGGACAACAAGGAAAATCCGGGAACAAAGGGGCCCACCTCGGGTCAAATGAGGTGGCGTACACAACTTACATATAATACGTGTCATGACGTTACTTATGAAGGTCTTAGGGTAATCGGGTCTCATTTTTGCAAGTTCTAGGATGTTTAGACATTTCCTCAACAATTCATGCACTTTTGGGTTCAATCTTACTGAATGAATAGTAACTATTTTCATTTGCGGATTTCGGGAGTTAGGAAGGTCCCCGAGGCGCGAAATCAAGCCTATACGTCTAAGACATGCCAAGAAAGGAAGGGGAAACCTTACATACCTCTTTCCACTCCTTTTGCTACTTCAAATTTACGTTGCAATCTCGTCAAAATCTGCGAATTGGTCATGTTTACCAAAACTCTCATTAGTATACTTAGAGTTAGAATCTTGAGGAACCACTTGGCTACCGAAATTTCGGCAGCACTTCCTCTGTAAATATACCATCCTCAACATTCAATTTAGTCAAATTCTCATCAAACACAATCCGGGAATTCAAACCCGGCCAAACTATTAACATAATTCAATAACTACATTAGCGGTTCACATATTTCATTCAAGACGCATAATCTCAATTTACCACTTTCTTCAAAGCCTTCCAACTTCGATGAACACAATAACAACATTATAATTCATATGTCGACAACACCACACTACCAACATTATTTTCCATGCATACTAAGACATAATACTCCCTTTACATGAACTTTCACAACAAGTCTCCAATAGCTACCATTTCACAAAAATTCACTAAGTTCTTGTTAGTCATATAGAATCCACATAACAACAACCAACATACTAAGTAAAATTAACTCATTTTCCTCCACACTACACTACCACTACACGGCCACACCATGCACACACATGCACGGTCACATACTCACACACACCATACACGGCCAACATCAAGCATGCACACTACAACCTCTCCAAATTCATCCAACTTCCATTATTAACATAGTATTCACAACAATAACAACCAAGCACTAGATAAAATAAGTAAAACATAACTTCCACACATACACACCTATACTACACCTCACGGCCACAACAAGATTTTTCCCCTTCCATGAGTTTCATCCACTTTTAGCATGCTACAACACACAAAACCATCCATAACATAAAAAGAAAGTGAATTCTTACCTTCTTCCTTAATTCTTCAACTTGCTTAAAATTCCAACTTGCATGAACTTGTGCTTTTCTTGCTCTAATGAACCCTCCACCTTGTTAAGCACCCTTGACTTGGTAGAAAATGATTTTTGGAGGAATTTTTGCAAATTTTCCTTGGAAATTTTTCTATGGCCGAAAGGCCTCTTGGATTTTCTCCCTTCTTTTCTTTCTTTTGTTTTCTTGAAGTCTCTAGACAATTTTGTGATAAAGATGACTTAGTCATCTATTTAATTCCCATGAGTTAATTAATCATGGGCCTAACCCATGTACATGGCCGGTTGGGCCTTCAAATTTCCCAAAAAAAAACTTTCAAGCCCACTTATTTTTGGGCTAGTTCTTGTAGTTCATGAAACATTTTTCCAACTTCCAAATTTGCCCTTCGTCTTTCTCCATATTTCCACGAGTCATATTGCGAATTTCCTTTTATGCCCTTGACCTTCCTCATTAATTCCGCTTCTAAATTTTTCATAAGCAACTCATATGCCAAACAAAATAAAATATGGCCTCGCTTATTGTCTTCCCGCGATTGTTTCGGATTATCCGATTGCACTAAAATGCGGGATATAACAATAAGAATATTTTGGGATAAGTACTCCGATATACGCGCTCCGATGCGAATATTCTGATGTGGTTTGATATAAGGAATCTGTTAAGAGTAATCTGTTATAAACATTTCGATAAAAGTATTTTACTATAAGTATTATGATATAAGTACTTTGATATAAGTATTCTGACATAAGTATTTTGATACAAGCACTCTGATACAAATATTTTGATACAAGAATATTGGCATAAATATTCTGATATAAGTCTTCTGATATAAGCATTCCGATTAAGTAATCTGTTACGAATATTCTGACAGTACGTTCGATCATTCCATAGAGTCTTGATTTATGCGCATTTAGTTTCTTACTACTCTGTTCGTGCACATGTTATGATCTCCTTCGCCGGATCCCGGGCCGGTATGTATCGTGCGTTTGGTTCGTCGAGCCCTTTGTCTGAGGGCCGGGTTCCACACATAAATCCTGAAGTACGAGGTGTTCGGTTCTGGGGTACTGTGGTATATGTCCGTCCCCGGTTACCGTGTATATGGAGTATGATATGTCCGTCTCCGGAGTACGGTGGTCGGTTCCGGAGTACTGTGGTATATGTCCGTCTCCGGTTACCGTATACGGTTCTGGGGTACTGTGGTATATGTCCGTCCCCAGTTACCGTGTATATGGATTTTGATGTGACCGGTTCCCGGGTTCTCGTGGTATATGTCCGGTTCCCGGGGTACCGTGTCTACGTTATGATATGTCCGGTTTCCCGGCGTGGTATATGTCCCCGGGTACCGTGTCTGCGTTATGATGTGTTATGGCGCCAGAGACGGGGGTGGCGACCATGTTCCTGTGCCCTGTGTATGACTCTGATTTGCATCACTTAAAATCTGAAAGTAGGCATTTTGATATCCTAGATAAGGTACGCATTTTCTGTACTTCTGACTCTGCTTATGATACTGTCTGTTGTACGTCTGTACTCTTGATCCCGATCATGATTCTGTCTGTTATACTTCGGTACCTCTGATTTCGATATGTTTCCGTCTATTACATTTCTGGACTTCTGGACCTGATTATGATTCTGTTTATTGTGTTTTATGCTTTACATACTCAGTACATATTCCGTACCGACCCCCCCCCCCCTTTCTTCGGGGGCTGCGTTTCGCGCGCGTGTGCACACCCGCATGAGCGAAGGAGACATTATAGAAGATATTTCGGGGCGTTGACAAGCTCCATTTGCTCTCGGAGTGCCGCCGAGTCGAGCCCGTGTGTTTTGTTTTCTCGATTATTTGTTAGAGACTTTGCGTACGGAGTCGTGGGTATAGAATATCGGTTTGTAAATGGCTCCATCGGCCCGATTTGTCGTCCCGTATTGTATAATAAGTTCCATATGATTACGATTCCGGATGACTTGAGTACGGTAAAAGAATAGTTAAAAGTATTTGTTGTATTTGTCATTTTCATTTGACTAAGATTTCGGGAGATTATGTTTGTAATAAGAGTCAGTGGGTTCGCTCGGCTCCGAATGTGGGGTCGGTGCCCATCACACCCTAGTAAAATCAGGGTGTGACAAAGTGGTATCGCAGCGTGTCCGTCCTAGGGGTTGTCCGCAAAGTCGTGTCCGGTGAGTCATTTATGGTGTGAAGCGCGCCACATTTATAAATAGGAGGCTACGGGGCATCTAGGGATTGTTGACCTTCTTTACGTCCTAGATCGTGCGATAGAGCCAAGCTATAGGAAATAAAATCCCTTATGTAAGCCTTACATACGACGGAAAAAGGTAAGCGACGACATGGAAAGTCACAGGGGTAAATATTGACGAAATTGCTCTATTGCCTGAAGTTGGAAGTTCTGGATGGCTGGGATATGATATATATATATATATATATAGGTATATGCTCTGCAAAGCATTATTGATACTCGCTGTGTATAGGGAGATAGTATGAAAGGAACGAGGTCTGATAGAGGGGTCAGAAAGTTGACAATTAATTTTGCTACAGATTATTATGTAAAAGCGGTGAGTAGGAATTCGAACGACTGATATCCGGGCACTTATGAAGTAATGGCAACGAAGGTATGTCTGTTACCATCAAGAATCTGGGAACTTAGGATGAAAGGTAGTTACACACGGAAGTGAAAGGTGAACATTGAGGGTCGAAAAGGGGTAAAATGGTAATTGTAAAAGAAACGACGTGTTACGAGGGTGTCCTGATCCGTAAGGCCTCGACTAACCCCAATTCATGTAGTAAAGGTCATACGAGGAAGGGACGCCATTATAGAAAGCATTAAGGCCCTAAATTCCACTAAAGTTTCGAGGTTAAGCGTGCTCAAAGCGGGAGTAATTTTTAGGATGGGTGACCCCACGGGAAGTTTACAAGAAATCTTACATATTTAGACATACGAGACAAATGAGAAATTGGAGTGACTTAAGGGGGAACTAGAGCATATGGAATGGTTGGAGACCATAAAAGGCCACCCAACACATAAAGTGACTAGAATGGAAGGGGAGGCAGAAGGTACGTGCATAGTTAAAATTTAGATAGGCTTGAATGGCATCTGGAGGTATTTTGTGGGCTAGTGGATAGTAATTATATATATGTATATGCGAAGGCGTACTGTTATATCCCGTATTTTATGCGTTTGGATGAGTCGGGATAATTGCGAGAAGTTAAGGGTTAGACCATTTTCCAAGAATATTTTTGTGCAGAGGTCGTTGGCGAACATTAATTATGAACATTATTAGTATGGAAATATTGAAAAAGGTTAAGGGTAAGAAGGGAAATTTGCAAAGTGACGTCATGGGAATAATGTGAAAGGCTGGGGGCAAAATGGTAATTTCATATGGGGTTCAAGAAGCTCCCA